>NW_007577953.1:267321-271862 GCF_000690725.1 Stegastes partitus
GTGTTGGTGGCAGCGGTAGCAGCGGTAGCAGCCATGTGCGCTACCAGGAACTCCAGCAGCAGCCTGAAGGACCTGCTCACAGGGTAAATGCTCTGATCCGGCGCTCTACAGCGTGTTTACTGTTTAGAGGCACCTGCTGTCTCAAACACACACCTGAATGCACAGGTGTGACACGAGTGCTGATGGAGAATGGACCAGTCTAACAGTGTGTTTTATGTGCGCCTGCTTTTTGACTCTTCAGAGTGTATTTCAAACTCAGCATCCCGTCAGCACCGTCCCTGATGAACAGCCTGACCGCAGGCTCAATGACAGATTAGTCAAATACCACTGAGGACGGTTCAGTGAGCTCGGTAGCACCCTGAGGACGGTTTCCGCTGTCCACGCCAAAACCCGATCGTATTCACAGTTCGTGGTGCTCCCTGTGCTGCCGCGTCTTGTCGGCAGACATCAGAAGTTTCTGAGGAGAAAACAAGCAAACTGAGCACGTGTGGAAGCAGCAGGTACATCTAATGGAGCTGCGATGCTCCAGGTGGGCAGTGTTCCTGAGTGCTCTTAGGGTGACGTCCAGAACCCAGCGCTGTACCGGTGTGTGTGTGCTGGTGCTGCCGGTGTGTGTATGTGTCCATTCAAGTGTACTGCACAGTCATGTGGAAAAGTAAGTGGCTTTTGGGACATATTTGGACCAGTAAACATCTGGTCCTCTATGAAGCAGCTCCTATAAATACAGACAGACTGAGACATATTACAATACATTTAAAAAGTACTTTCATCACACTTTCAGACCAGTGACTGTGGAGTAGGTGTGAGTGATTAGAAGTCTTATTTGAACCTGTGACATCGAGGCGCTGCCGTTCTTTTTGCTATTAAAGCGTGTGGTGTCTCATGCCAGCACCTACAGAGCTTCTCTTTACTCTGGATTCAAAAAGATCTCTGGATTTCACCCTCAGATCTTCTCCTTAAGGTTTCCTGACAATGTCCCCTGAACTATTTCTGGGTTTCTCCTGGAACCGTTTGCTGCAGGCGTTAGCAACCACACTAAGGAGAACGTCTGTTACGTCCGGCTGAACATGCCAACCAAGACACCGCAGAGTTCATACGATGGATGAAGCAAATGAACAGTTCCAGACGCTGTGAATTCATTTTTACAATTTCTTGCCACATTTATTGTTTCTGTTTACTGTTTTTAGTTTTAGCCCCTAATTGATTTTTAGGAGGTGTTTTCTTTGATAGATTTCTCCATTAGTTTGTTTGTTTGTCTGCTGTTCTGTTGCCACGTCCTTACAGGTGTCACCTCTCAGGTAAGACAAGCAAACCAGAATTCTACGACTTTAAATGTCTTTTTTCTTTAACTAAGGAAACCTTTTTAGGGATTCTGTGCAAAACCCTTAAACAGATCCCTGAGCTACAGAGAAATGAAGCCCTTCAGTGTCCATGAGGAGAAAACTTGTGGCGTGTTGTGCAGGAAGCTGCAGGCCTTGATCTGCTGTGTACTGATGGGACAGTTTGAACCCGGGGCAGATGTGCTGATGATACTCTGGATCGCAGCCTGTGTGCTCGGACCAACAAGGTGGAGCTACAGATTGTCAGAAGAAATTAGGTTCAACCCACAAACTACACTAAGTTAGTTGATAAGCTTTTGTTGTTAATTACCAGTTCTGTGTGAACTGGTCCGATCAATCCTGAACTCAACATAAATAGAAACCCACTTATCGAGCAGATTTCCTTAAGTTACCTCAACTTAAATTAGTTTTAAATCAACTAACGCAGGAATTTAAGTGGAGGTTACACATAATAATAAACTGATGCCACATGGTTATGTCAGCCCGGCCCAGTAAAGTCATCTTTATCTAAATCAGTAAATCAGTGTTTTTGTCTTGCGGCCGTGCATCAGATTAAGTGGTGGCAGTCGGTTGGAGTTGTAGCAGAACATTTTCAGAACAAACCTCAGCCTGCCTGACTGAATCCTAACACCACTTACGTCTTGAAAAAGAGACGCAGAAGACAACTCTTAGTATTTATTCACAGGTTACCAACATTAAAAACTACACTATTACGTAGCAAAAGGATAAACACCAGCCAAAGACACAACCTGGTTCTCAACAGATCTCTGAGGAATAAGTGAATACGTCATCAATAAAAAGATTATCTCATGACAAAGGCTTTCCAAAGCTGGTGTTGGGTGTGAGAAAGTGAAGGATTCCTCCTTGTGGGTTGATGGCTAATCCGGTCACACCCTGTCGCCTTCATGTCACTGCTGCACAGTCGCTGCTCTCTCGGCCTCTCTCCAGCTCAGCGCCGGGACCAGGACCCTCCCACCGCCACTCACTCGCCGCTTCTGAAAAACTACTGGTCCAAAGTCTGTAAAGGCTCAACACGAGGCTCATTGAACGTTTGGTGCCAGAGATGTACGTTCCTACCGACGCTGTGGGTTCGAAGGCTTGAACTGGGCACATGTGCTGCATTTTACTGTCGTCTAAAGCTGGAAATCTGGCAGCAAGGAGAGAGAAAGCACATTTAAAAACTTCTGTAACATTCAAGGCTGTAAAACAAGAACAACAACAAGAACAGTGGCAACAGCAGCAAGTACTGGGTCAATAGTGGTATTTTTAAATAGATCTTTTTAACCTGTTCTCATTCCTCAGGTGTCAAAAACTGACATTTAATAAAAGCTGTTGGTGTCTTAGTGATATGTGGAAGTTTTCCTTTCATTTTATTTATATCGCGCTTTTCAAGAACTCAAAGACGCTTCACAGGATAAAAGCAATAAACAACAAGCAACTAATACAAAGATAGACAACATAGAAATACGGCAAGCAGATAAAAACAACAGTAAATATCAAGATAAAGCCGAGGCCTCGGTGGGAAAAGCGGAGTGGAACAGATGACTTTTTAATTTAGATTTGAATATTACTGGGTCTGAGGTGTCTCCAATATGTTGTGGGAGAGAGTTCCAGAGAAGGTCCAGTCCCCCCAGGTTTGGTGCTTGGTCCTGGGAACGATCAAGATGTTGGAGTTTGCATAGCGGAGGGTACGTGATGGGGTGTAGGGGTGGAGCATGTCTCTGAGGTAAGACGGGGCCTGATTATGGAGCGCTTTGTGGGTGAGTAGAAGGATTTTGAAGTTGATGCGGGATGGGATGGGATTTTAACACTATGTTATGACTTCTGTCTTTTCTGCAGCTCGGCCAAAAACAAAATGACCGAGAGGATGAACACAAACAAGAGCCGGCTACGTTTCCGGTTGTTCCACATATCTCGGACGCTTCCTCAAGCAGCAGCTACAGCAGGTATCTGTGAAGTTTTGCATTTCACCACCGATGCAGTGACTTCACAGATCTGTCTTTGCTGAACCGTCGCCACGGTGATGAACATGACGACCTCATGGCGTCTGTTTCCAGTGTTCAGGGATTTTACAGGTGAGTCGAGTTGACAAATGATTCTCTCAGTGTGCGTTCAAATGTGATGCCGAAGCGTCCTGACAGAGCAGCCGAGTGTGATGAGCTGGGACCACAGAGCTTTTCTCTTTTCTGCATGTCTTTATTAAAGGAAACAGAGGTGGTCAAACCTAAATGTCAGGCTTCAAGAACGAAACATCTTGCAAAGATGCACAGATTCAAAGTTGATGTCTCTGTCCACCACAAAGCAGATGATGTCAGAACTTTACTCAGATAGCTGAACAGTTTAACTAACAAAAAATAAAAGTTAAAAATCAAAGCTGGCAGGTTTTGCAGGTCCAGCAGATCTGTCCTCAGGTTGCCTGATGTTTTCTAGGAACACGTTTCCACCTGTGCAGCTACAGTCCTCACGGTTCAGCTCTGAGCTTCCTTCCTTTGAGTCCTGGGCTGTTGCATGTTATCACCTGACAGCTGTTTGACTGTCAGCAGCTGTTTCTGGGTGACTTCATGGCTTCTGCTTGTTCCATAGAAACAGCATCGATTTGACATCCGCAGGTTTTTAAATTACCAAGGTTGTCATACAAGGATCCTTGGTGAAGGAGATAATTACCAGGAATCAAATGGGATCAGGATGGAGTCCTGGGAGAGGCGTGAGTCAGGAGGTGTGCTGAGGGAAGGAGGTTTCCTCTCTTGTGTCTCCACAGTGCAGCTGAATGAAAACTACTTTCTCTGCCATTAATTAACATCATCGTATGTAAGTAATCGTTACCGGCTCCAGCTAACTGAGCCTCCACAAGCTGAGGCTGTGAACTCACCGATACGTGCAGGCTTCTCTGACAGCGATACGTCGTCATCACAAGGACAGACTTTACAAAACAGCAGAGAGGCTGATGTCCCGCGTGGTGGAAGGTGTAGCACGGCTTCAGGCGCAGGTAATGAATGACCAGGAGCCGATGTGAGGCTCTGAGCGACGCCTCACAGGGTTTCCTTTAACACCACGTCCAGGAGAAAGATGCAGCTCTCAGTGAAGAACGTCCAGCAGCTGAATTCAAATGTTTTTCTTTGCTTGAATTTAAAGTTTCAGCGTGTTGAGTGTGTTTTTATGACCCCTTGGTCATTTAGAAGGTTCTGAATCACTGCTAAAGGC
>NW_007577953.1:273278-274564 GCF_000690725.1 Stegastes partitus
TGCTGCTCTGGTACCTTTGGCACAATGAGGGAAAGTAAAGCTCACAGCACATGTTTCACCTGCTGCTTGAGAAAGTGCAGCTGGTGCATTATCCTGATGATTTCTGGCGCATGTTGTCCAACCGAGAGACACATGCAGCTTTTCTTCTAGTAATAATTTAACGCTTGAGCACAATACAAACAGTGAAACCTTCCTTCTTCCACTCAGACTGTCAGTTCCTGTCAGGATTCTTCAGTGTGCGATGTGGCAGCACGTTTACTGAATGCACAGCCGTCCTCACATGTTCACAGCCTCCCATTAAAGAAGGAAAAACACAGCTTCAGTCACTGAAACAAGCTGAAACTGACAAAAGTAATAATAAATAAAAATCTAATGAACATCATGACGTTGCTTTGAATTGTGGTTCAACAGAAATATATATAAAAAAACAACAATAAGCCTGATGGACACGTGAACTCGTATCTAGTTGAACAACCCTCTGAGCCATCCGGTGATTTCTGTGACTCTCAGTCAGACTTCTTCTAGAAGCTGGTGTTAAGGGAAGCTGTCTGTGGCGCTCGCATGCATTCAGGGGTTGAGAGTCAGATCACAAGTGTTGTACTTCTTCGGACCAGGAGGTTCGTGCAGTTCACCGTTAATGGAAAGAGTGTGAACGAACACACTGCGTCCATGTTGGATCGCAGAGCTGAAGAAATTAATCTAGCATTTATGTGTTTTGGGGACAAAAGTGATGCACAAGTAGTGTGCAGGTGGACTGTTGATAGGCTGTAGTCTGACTAACTTCTCATTGGCTGGACAGCCTTCAGTGGTACTTTAATGAGGAGAAAAGCTCGACATCAGCAGCCGTCCACGATCGACCTGTTGTGTTCAGTGGCAGGAGGAACAGACTTCCTGTTCTCACGGCGTTGAACCGAATGAAGTCACTTATTCAATGTTTATTCCAAACTAGCCGACACCAAGTCACAGGAATCGTTGCAGTTTGCTCATCACAGCTCAGCGACCACCACGGCCCGTCGTCTAAAACGTGATCACTGTGTTCATACAGCACCTTTCTTTTTTTTAAGTTATTTTTTTGGCCTTTATTAGACAGAACAGTCGAAGGAGAGACAGGAAAGTGGGGAGGAGAATACGGGAAGGGTTGCAGCAAAGGGCCACGAGTGGGACTCGAACCCACGGCCGCTGCATCGGAGACTACAGCCCCGGTACCTGGGTCACCAGCTCAACCAGGTGAGCTACAGCCCCGGTACCTGGGTCACCAGATCAACCAGGTGAGCTACAGCCCCGGT
>NW_007577953.1:275544-284362 GCF_000690725.1 Stegastes partitus
GTGGGACGGCTCTTTAGTGCCTCAAATAACACGGCCCCCGGCGGCCATTGTTGCCGAGTGAAAGGGCCCAATGGGGGGGTCACAGGGGTGAGGGGGCAATTCTGAGCGCTGGTCAGCGGGAGAAAGGAGTCGGTGGGTGAGGAGGGAGAGGGATGGTGGGGGAGGGGGCTTTATACAGTTGTTTTCCTGCTCTTTGTTGACAGCTCATCCAGAACAAGTTTCCTCTGACGCTGGATGAAACATGCTCAGATTTACCGCTGCTCTCCTACCTCTGGGTCTTCTGCACTGCATCCTCCTCCTGCAGCGGGGGGGGGAGGCATCAGCCTGAATGGTTGACATCTCTGCTCGGGCTCAGAGCAAAGCCGGGACCTTTCACTCATTCAAAGTGTTTTAAGGGGACGGGTCACACAGATAATGGGGAACTCGTGAAAATAGAACCAAAGACCAAAGCTTTCCTCTTTAGCGGAGGTCGTGCACAGCTTGTCACTCCTCGCCACACCAGACAACAAATAGGGCTCAATATATCTAGATGACAGCTTAAGTTGTGAAGTCATTCGCCGCCGATTCGCTTTCAGGTTCAGGAAGAAAGAGGGGCTGGGGGTTGTCAGACAATAAATACATTCATCAGTCAAACAACAGCAGGTGTTTCAGGGCAGATGGGAAAATGGAGGTGTGTGTTTTTAGCCCATACACCTGTAAAGATCATTTCAAAGGCTAGAAACCCCAAAATTCAGGATACTGCTCAAAAAACAAGTCTGTTTTTCTATTTCCTCACAATCACTGGAAATATTTCTTTTATACATTTTTTCCTCAAGGTCTTCGCTAACGACGTATGCTTTATTTCATATGTCAAAGCTGTTCCCACAGCCAGAGCAGCTAATAAACTGATAAAGTGGACCAATTACTGACTTCATTAGAGGGCTTTCATCCAACCCCACAGCACTGATGACTTTAGAGGGCCAATAAAACTGCTAGGTTGTGACCTTAACGTTCAGGGACCTGAGCAGGACGAGAGGGGACAGACGGGGGTCAGCAGCATCTCACACCGGTCACACCCCGGCGTCAAAGTGTGTTTACGTCTCACTCCTGTGTGGGTGCTGCTCACACCTCAGAGGGAGGCTGGACGGTCTGGAAACGCAAAACAATCAGTGGACAGAAGAGTTTGGTTCATTTGACGTTCTGACGGTTCTGCCTCGCCTAGAAGTCATGATGCATCGTTAGGAAGAAGGAAAGTCTTCACGGCATTTACTCTGCAAACCTCGTCAGCCAAGAGAGCAAAGAAAAGTCATCAGACGTTCTTATGTTGGTTTTCTTTGATTGATCTGCCCACATGTGCAGATGTCTTATCAGGTATGACCCAGATGGTGTGTTTTCAGATGACAACATATATTATATTCATTATTTATCAGCAATAAAGTATCATTCTGTTCTATTCTATTCTATTCTATTCTATTCTTCTCTGTTCTGTTCTATTCTGTGTACATCTAGGAAACAGCCCTGCAGTCCTCTGCTTGTAGTAAGAGCAGCACAGGTGATGTGTGATGAGGCTGATGGGGATTAACAACAAATGGAGGCATTTCTCAGGAGACAGTTTCAATGACTGTCACATGAACATGTTCTGTTCTGGTCAAGTGGAAGTTGTGCTGAAGTCCAGGAAGTTACCGTGACGAGCTTCCTGGACATTTTAGCAAAGAGAGAGCTGGTTCGCCTTATCTTCAGTTTATTCTTCCTTTAAGAATTAAAAACAGCCTTTTAGGACATTTTAGGACATTTTAGGACATGTTAGCGATGACGTGAGGAGGAGAGGGACGAGTACATCCAGATGTTTTATACAGACACTGTTAAACCTGCAGAAAGAAGTTCATTTGCACTGCTCCGGTGTCAGATCTTCCTCAGGCACCGTCACAATGACTTTACTGCTGTTTCTCAATGTGGAATATCACAAAGAAGTCTGACAGACAGCGGTGGTGTGTCCACGGCCACATGTTCCTCACTGGTGTCGTCACGCTTCTTCCTTTTCAGGCATCAAGACGTTTGACACGAGCTTCATGTTGATGTGAAGTGATGCTCTGCTGCTTTGTTTCTGACCTGAACAGTGGTTTTTACCCAAACAGTGAGTGAAAGTGAAGCTTAAGTCACAAGATCTCTGAGTCCCCAGCAGCTCTGATTAATACTTAATCTGTAATTAAAAGAATACGTAATAACAGTTTGTACAGAAAGGCAGATGTTTATGGTGCAGAAACGTTGAGATCTACTCGTCGTATCGAGGTGGTCGAAGCATCGAATACACAAAGTGCAGAACGAGCAAATGCAGCAGAAACCGTGTCATAGAGCACGCGCAGTGTTAATTTGCATATATTTAAATGGCCTAAAGGCGCCTGTTAGTCTAAACAGATGGTGTAGAGTCGTAGCAGTGTTTGCATGTGGAGTGGACGTCCCGCTGTCGCCACCACGTCGCAACCACGTCACAACCACGTCACAACCACGTCACAACCACTTCCAATTATCTGTCAGTGACACGTCCGTGAACTAAAGCCAGACACACATTATTAGAATAACATGATCATTACTTCCTGGTTGGTTAGAGACGGTCTGACGTTTTTGGCGACTTTTTTCTTGTCAGAGATACAAACTGTGGCCGTCGGACCAACATTTGCCGGGTTTGGACCATGTTTTGTATATTTTAGTGAGAACTTTAGAGTAAAATCGCCTTTCACGGTTCAGTCAAGGTGCTTGATTCACCAGCTGAAGAAAATTAGTGGAACGCTGATGAGATGAAGAAACTGGTGTCACTAGAAAACTGTCATGACCTGCTGGAGAGGGGAAATGGAGGGAAGGAGGAGGAGGAGGAGGAGGACTAATCACTTTCCCTGCTGACTTCACAGGAGGGAGGGAGGTAGAGATCACAGCTCCACCAGCCCTCTGCAGCCGTCCTCCTCCTCTCCTCCGGCCTTTTGAAGGAGGCCCGGGTGTCTGCTCCTCTCGGCCCGCTGTGCTATTGAAGGGCAGTGATGGATGGCTTCATAAGGAGGCTGCATCCATCCCTCATTCACAAACACCTCTCGCTCGTAGAAACTCCTCCTGTTTCTGCCCATCTCTTTGCGTCTTCTGTCCGTTTTGTCTGGAGCTGGCCGGTTTTTTCAGTATCTGGTATTTCCTGGCTCGTGTCTTGCAGCCTGTCTTGTCTTTCTGTTCTTTCTTTCTTTCTTTCCCGTGGATGCAGGAATGTTTCCCTCTCCTTCTGCCTGAAGCTGGGGACAGATGTGGAGGCCTTCCTTTCCCAGCATTCCCTGGGGAGAGCATAGACAGGTCTTAACACCCTTTCGCAGAAGGCGGGAGGGGGAGAGGGGAGA
This sequence comes from Stegastes partitus, assembly GCF_000690725.1. Lineage (NCBI taxonomy): Eukaryota > Metazoa > Chordata > Actinopteri > Pomacentridae > Stegastes > Stegastes partitus. Next base: position 278,898 of record NW_007577953.1, read on the forward strand.
GGGAGGGCGGCTTGTTGTCCGAAGGGTCATGAATTGGGAGTCAAGTGATGCATAAGTAATGCTTTGTTTGGACTGATCCGGGGAAGGAATTCACTTCATTTGCCTGTAATTGGGTTATTTTCCTTTGAATGGGTTATGAAACAAAGATTGAGGGGGTTACAGAGGTCTTTGTTTCATGGGAAAAGCTGCACAAGTCTGCAGAGTGTCAGAGACGTCAGGTTTTACAATCAGCGCAGTACTTAAAAAATCACGCAGTAGGTCTTAATCTGATGATCTGATCACATCCACACGAGTAGAAGTGAAATTATGAGAACACCAAATATGCTGTGAGGGTTTTACATGGACTGGAAGCAGCAGACGTGAAGTGTAGCTCAGTGATCAGATGTCTGCTTAACTTTGGCCTCGTTTTTGACACACAGAGCTGATTAATCAGGTGTGTTTTGGTGTTTGGACTGAGAGAACCGGCTCACTGTGCTCACCAGAGGAAACCTTGTTATTCAGTTTGAGGAAGACTTCATGTTTTAATTTAAGGTTGTTTTGTAACGAGCTCTCTGCTCAACGGTGCTGCTCAGGCGTAGTCGTACAAATACTTACAATTAAAAACTGGTCTGTCAGCCTCAGACTAAAGACGGGAAGAATCGCTGGATTTTCAGCTTCAGAGGAATCGTGTCGATGGCTTCTGGTAAAATGAACCAAATCTGAGCTAAAAATCACAATATTTCATCAGAATGACTTTGTTCTGCATGTCTCATGTATAAAATGACAAAAATGTAAAACAAACTCTAGACTCCAGCAGCACCCAGACAACATCATTACTGTGAATTGTCTTGGCCACAGTAACCCTGCAGTAACGTCTGAGCTCTACTCTGGAGCGCTGACGTGTTGATGATAACCCCACCCTGCACGCCTGCCCTGTTCATAAGTTAATTGATCAGGTTTTGCTCATTTCCCCCCATTCTGGGCTCAAACAGAAGACCACAGCTGACGTGCATCAGTCGTAGACACATTAGAACAGACGTTACCAGGCCTAGCCAGGAGTTTAGGACGCTTCCCTGCCCACTGCTCGGCTCTTTCCTGCTCAGAGAGGTGGAGTGACAGCACACTGTGGTCACTCTGTGAGGAGCCATTCAGAGCTCGCGGCCTCCACGGCACAGGCGTGAAAATCGGCTACATTTAATCAGCCATGGTGGAGAATTTAAAGAAAGGGATCAAGAGAGCTTTGTCTTAATGGATTGGCTACAGTTTAGGGTCCAGCACAGCCAGTTGTACCTAGTTAAAGGCACATCACTCTCTAACAATATAACTGGAACCACATGGCGCTGCCCTCAGACGTTCCCACTCTCTGGATGTAAAAAAAAAACAACCCCAAAAGGTCTGTTTTCATATTTTTCTTGTTTTCTGACATTTGAGAGCCAAGTGATTGTGAGCAGTTACACCCAAAGATGATTTGATTGATTACTCAGTCAATCATTTCATCCGTGTTCAAAAAACAGAGAGTTAAAGAATAAGCCGGCTTTTGTGTGTTGGAAGCACATCAAGTGAGTCACGCACACAGAGGTCCGATTCTCTCCGTCTGTCTGTACATTAGGATTTCAAGCTTACGGCCATGGCAATTCTTACCAATACAGTAAGGCCATAGAAGACGCAGGCGACATTCAGAAAAGGGCCAGTGCAGTCAAACAAAGCAGTAAATCAAGTGGCTTGACACATGCTCACCAGACAGTTTGCCGTTTGTCACAGCGCCTGAATGGAACTAAAAGCAAAGTTGTGGACGCATCGGGGTGATCGGCATTGCTCAGATACTGCACAAGAGGCCTTTTCAGACAGCTGCAACACTGATTACATTGTGTGGAGGCCAATCAAAGGGGAAAATGACGAGAGCAGTCATGCCGGACACACACAATGCACAAATGGCAGCGGTCAGATGGTGGAGGAGAGAGGTGGTGCTCCGGGGATTTTAAAGACGCATTTTGGGATCCAGGGTCAGGCGTATGGGAAAGTCTCTCACAGCCAACATACAGTGTGTCACAGAGAGGCACACAAACAGCTCTGTCATGTCTCCAGTCCCACCAGTGAGGTGAAATGTTTTAACCATTCCTCTGTACAACTGAGGATTCAGCTCATGGCTTCACGTCAGAGTTTAGATGTTTTTATGATCTAAAATCAGACTGATAACACTGCAGGAGATCTAAGCTTTATACCGAGTCATTCAGGACAGGAACGCAGAAGGTCTTCTGATTAAATCCCCTAAGAGACGTCTAGAACCTTGTTTCAACCAACGTCAGCGTTTTGTTTGGGTTGTGATCTCTGTTTGCTTGTTTCAGTCATTTGAGGCTCACGCAGCCATCGATGAACGTCTTCCCTCAGTCAGAGTCACAGGAAGCACCAGACTGGTCTCAGTGGTCCCTGCTGGTCTTCAGATACGTTTCAGTTTGACTTGTCAGGGCTTTGAGATGAAGGCATCGTGACTGTGAACACATGTTGGAGTTTGATCAGGGCCTGATCATGTTTGTAGCTTCACAACAATCTAAAGGTGTTCCCGCTTTGTGCAGCACTTTCCAAGGTGTGCAAACGTATTCTTTCTAATGAAGCTTCAGATACATCCATCCCAGAGTGTCTGCTGTTGTCCCATGTGCTGATCTGTATCCTGCTGATGACGAGGCCCGTTTACACTCCTGGACCACGCTTTGTATGAGCCCACTTGTTTCTCTGACCTTAACTGTCTCCGAGGTCTTAAAGGTTTGGGAAACAATAGCAAGTTAAAATTCAACCACAGGTTCTCTTTGAAGGAACAAACAGCCTGTTTTCTTTGAATCTACGTTCCTGTGAAGAGAAGCAAACTGCTGACGTGTTCAGCTGATTATCTGCACTGACAGCGAGTCTGTTTCAGGAAAGACGTGTTGAAGCTCAGGCAGCACCAGCAGAAAGCCGTTCACCTCCATTCAGTCTGGGAAGACAGAGAAACGCCAGTCATCTCCAAACACACCGTTATGCTCGCTTACGCTGAGCGCTGCTGAGGAATGTATTTTCCACTGACCTGCTGAGAAACTGTAACATGATGACGTTAACATCTACACGCTCCACATCCAGAACTGGGCCCACATCCAGAACTGGGCCCACAGAACGGTCTGACTGCACCTCGTTGTCATTCTGCGATCAGGAGATAAAACACTCTGGCTTGTGTGTATTTCTTCCAGCCAATCCCAGGCACCCTGGGCAGCGATAGGCCAGGATCCAACAGCACTGATCCTCAAAGAACCTGAAGCAGAGCTGTGTTGGTGGACGGGAAGCAGATGGTGCATCAGCAGAAGAACCAGGTAGGCTTGTCCTGTTGGTCAACACGTTTTAGTGAGCAGGGTGCTGCTGGTAGGTGGTTGTTTCCCATAACGAGGGGATCTGAACACACAGGTCGTGGAAGGAGAGCAGACATGGCATCAGGCTGCAGGTAGACCTTGTCAGGAGAAAAGTTCTGAAGCAACCAACAGCTGGTTCTGGCAAAGTGAGAAAAGGTGCCGACAGCAGAATAAGTCCTTGTGAGCGGCCCTGACTGTGCATGTCTTGATGCTGGGAGGAGGACAAGCAGAGTTGTGCCTCCTCTTTAACATCAGCAGCATGTAGCTCTGCAGGCTAATATGACTGATCCTGCTGTCGTACAGCTCCCACATGCACACAGAACCAGAGTTACGTCCAGAACTACTCTGTGTTGGGTTGTTGGAAACAGAAGAAGCCATTAAGAGGCTGTTAGTGTAGATGTTGGTGCTGTTGTGCTGTGGAAAGCTGCTGCCTGTAGACGCCTTATGACTCACTGCTGAGTAAACGAGCTCCGTGTAGCAGATATAGACTGAAGCAGACCTGTTCCTACGTTTGCAGTCCGACTCTCTGCTGCTGTCACGCCTGCTGTAGCTGCTTTCACTGGATGTAGTGGACGTGATGCAAACGGGCCGCGTGCAGCCCGGCGTTAGAGGGAGACGTGACCCTTTAAATGCAACATAACGACATCCCATAAACATCCGACTTTAATCCACATTAAAGCCGTCAGCTAACCCAGACATCCCATCTGTGTTGCAAACATCTGGGGACGCTGATGAAACGTGTGCAGCGTTTGGTGACGGAGATGTGGACACGCACACCAAAAAACACTCCTACAAAATCCTGTAAGCTACTGGAAACCACAGCTCCCAGTAGCTTCCAGCAGCTCACTGTGTCTGTACAGCCTTACTGTTGTGGTTCACTTAAACCGTGAAGCCTGTGTAACTGACCACAGGACGCACAGTAGAACATGGACGGTTTATGCTGTGACTGTCCCATAATCACAGGATTTAATACTAACTGCTCCAGAATGTGGTTAAAAACTGTCACAAACAAGACACAGAGTGACAAAAACACTAAAACAACAACAAGACACGACACAAAGGAGGCATAACACACCTAAACAGACACATAAAGACATAAAGCGACTGAGCCAAAACAACACAACTGAGGCACAAAACAACACAAACAAGACATAAAGCGACAAAAAACTACTAGAACCAACACAAAAGGACAAAAAACTGACAGTAAACTACAGTTAATGTTGACTACAGGGCAGCACCATATACATATATATATATATATATGTATATGTATGTATATTATTGGAAGGTGTAGCTACAGTATTAAATGTTAAGCTTCATGTTGGACCGGACAGTACTTTGATCAACTTACACAGTAATAAATTTATTACAACACATTAAAGTCAGAGTGCAGCTGTCTGTATTTTAATGTTGATTTTAGTTTGAAAACCAAAGTTGTTGTTTGTTTTTTTTTTTTAAAAGAGGGAAAATATTTTAAAAAAGAGTAAAGTGTTAAAATAGAGTGTAAATGGAAGTGATGATGTGAAGCATGTGCTGCTGACGGTCATTGTGGCTTTGGGATCATCAGATGGACTTCAGTGTGGTGTTTGGTCTCCATGCTGACAGCATTTCCTACATCAGGTTGTTAGAAAACGTCTTTCCTCATTAACACATTTCGGGGTGCGGCTGCAGATTTGAAGCAGGTGAGACTCCAAACGCAGCAGAAACGTTATTTACAGAGATGCACAGTGGCAGCACATAAACACAGAGTCAGGGGCAGATGACAGGAACACATGGCCTCTGGAGCTCAGCCTCTTCTTCTGAGCCACCAGGACAATGAGGAGGATTGTGGCCACGATGGTAACGATAACCAGAAGTGCCTACTGCGTCGGTGCCCTGCGCTAAAACTAAAAAGCTTTAATAGCTGTAGCAGCTCTGCCGTGGCTTTGCCATGTGAGCGATGCAGCGAAGGGATTTGACAAGTCCGAGTCCCTCTCTGCCACTCGTCTCTCTGTAACACACACACGTATGTGCTACCTGCAGATCAGGATCATTCTGATCACGAGCCTCACGGGAACCGGAGAGAGTGTTTGGCCTCAAGGCGTCCCAAATGGGAATCAGTGTGTGTGTGTG
>NW_007577953.1:284667-296637 GCF_000690725.1 Stegastes partitus
TGTGTGTGCCCTGTGTGCGCTGTGTGTGTGTGTGTGTGTGTGTGTGTGTGTGTGTGTGTGTGTGTGTGGGAGGCTGCTAGAACAGGGGGTTTGTTGTGTTGGGGAGAGAGAGGCTCGGGCACTTCATCTTCTCTTCTGTGCACTGCCAAAAAGGTCAGAGGTCAGAAGTCAGGGCGATTGGAGAATTCCGCGCTGCATGCCGACAGATCGGGTTTCAAGGGTGGGGGAGGACCGCCGTGGATCGCCCTGGAGGGATAGGTGCTTGTGTGTGTGTGTGTGAGCATGTGCAATGTGCACACGTATGTATGCACGTATGTGCCGTGAGCGTGCATATCTGCGTGTGCACACGTACGTGTTTATGTGTGAGCTTGTTCGGGCAGCCCTTTTTGAAAACATCTCGGCGCAGCTTTAGTGCTCGGAGCATTTGGAACTTTCTCTTGATGTTTACGGCTCTGTGGAGTCGTGTGGAGGAGACCGGGCCATCACAAGGCACCACCTAAACTCCCTGACCTCCGTGTCACATTGTCCACAGCTTTCAGACTTCTATTCCAAAAATGCTTCAGATCCATTTTGGGCTGTTTGTCAGTCAGGAGCTCTGAAACCGGTACTGTTGGGAGAATCATTGTTCCCGTGAGCAGGAAGGGCCTCGTTGCTCCAACTTCACTGTATCGTGGTTAAAGTGTGAACGGGTCGGGATCAGAGCGTGTTGCTGTTGGTTGTGGTCCTTCAGTTCCACAGACGATGGATGAACCGTGGATTTAGGCCGTGGTTTGCTGCCCTCTTGTTGTTCCTCCCTGTGGCCTCGTTTCTCTCTGCAGCTCTGTGGAAGCAGCTCAGCCGTGGATGGAAGCAGAGCGACTGTGTTTTATGCAGCCGACACAGTCACAACGACAAAATCACACAATAGAATCAACATGTACAACATTGGTCCAAGTCCCACAGGTGTTACCAATGCTGGAGGAGAAAAGCTGCTCGGCTTGCTACAGATATTGTACTCACATTTTTACAACCTGGACACACCTGGCACTGCTTTGCAAAGCAGCTCCACAAAGATGTTTGTCCATGCGGAGTGTATCTCCAGCAGCTTGTTCCTCTGCAGCCTGTCTTTGAGCCATGCTGCATTTATTTCATCCTTATTCCTCTCAGATGTGGTTCTGCTCTCTGCTCTGCTGGAACACAGTCTGCAGTTCACCTGGAGCTTCCTGCCACCGCCGGTCACAGCTCAGTGACTTCTGCTCCGTTTGTCTGTGGATAGTTTTTAAATGTAGAATAATGTGGTTTGGTTCATGTTCCCAGCAGAGCTGCATGTGAGGGAGCTCCTGTTTTTTTCCAGTTCCTGGCTCTGATAAATGATGTCATTTTGGTCATTTCTCTTCAAAGAAAACAAGCTTTCCTTCACAGACAGCAACAAAGCAGCTTTAAGGAGGTCACTGATGAAGTCTCTGGATCACTAACTGCAGCCTTTAGAGCGCCGCTCGGTGAGAGTCCAAACTGTCGACTCGAATGCAATCAATCCTCGAAGACACATCTTGGGTTTAAACATTTAGCAGAAGGTGCAGTCATTCAAATGGTTTGATATGCAAAGGAGTACAGAGCTCAGCGACCAGCGGCTCCCATTGTGGCCTTTGTAAGTGATCATTAACGAACATGTGCTCCGGGCCTCCGGTGGCTCCCGGGGAGCCCGGACTGATCACCACAGCTGTGTTTCTATTGTGCTCACCCTCAGTGCTGAAAAATAACACAACGCCCAGCTCGGGCGATGTGCTGGAATTTATTGTATTTACTTTCCAAGGCGTAAAGAAGCAAAGGTTGAAAAAGAAAAAAAGCCAGCGGAGGTCCTGCACGTAGGGAACATCAGCAGGGATAATGAGAGCGCTTTTATGAAACTGAGAAGCGGGGAGTGATTTATGGAGGCGTGATGCAGACGCTTCTTTATGGATGATTGTCTTCCATGAAACACTGAGTGTGAAGGCAGTCGCTGACACCTCTGTGGGGAGTTGCTAAAGTGTTCCACCGTCAAGAAACTTCAGGACCAAGACAGATATTCAGCAGCAGCCTTGTTCTGGAGCGGCTCCCGTGACTTTATTTGCATGCAATCTGAGGAGAAAGCCCCTGAGAATCCAGATAGATGTAAAAAAGTTGTCATTTAATCAGCCTGAATGCACAGCGCCTCGAACTGATTGTCTGATTTGCAGCACATAGAGCTTGAAGACAAACTAATCCTATACATCACAGACATCTGAGTAAACAACCTTTTGTCACCTCATGAGGCAGCATGGCCACGCTGTCTCGCATCACCGTTTATATTCTGCTCTGACTCCAGCGAATCGCAGCTTCGTGCATTTGACACGGTGCCGTTTTTTTGTGGTTTTATTCTTGTGGCTGGCAGAAGTTACTGAGCAATGACTGCAGCATCCAGAACAAGTCGTCCTCTCTGTGCCGTCTTCACACCAGCCAGGGAAGAAACCAGGGTCAAAGCAGCGCCTCAGTCACACTAAACTAACATCACATGCAAGTACTCTATGCAAATTCATGTAAGCCCTAAAAACATCCACAACGTCAGACTCCTGCTCTGGTTCACAGCCGTCCAGTGAATGTCCAAAATGTACCACTCATGATGTTATACAGGAACATCTAAGACGATCCTATGTGATGGACCTGTGTGTGTTAAATGACAGAACAACATCAGATGTAAGGAGTGAGACGCACTGGAGTCAGACCAGATGAGAAATGACTTTAACATTTCCTGCTCAGCACATGTGAGGTGGTCGATCCCATCAGGTGGCTCCATGTAGGTCCAGGTCCTCCACCAACACCTCAGTCTGGGGTCCATGTGAGCAGAAATAGAAAACACCTACATAGCATTTTATTTTTGTTTTTAGTTCTAGTTAATGTGTTCATCAGTGCGTTTGCTAACCTGCTGAACTCCAAACAGTTTCTGGGCATTTTACACTCGCGGCACGTTTTTCCTCACAGTGGGCTCATCTTTCACTGCAACGTAATAAATATAATAAAGTTCTGCTCCTCTGTGGAAACGGCACGACCACGACCACAAGGACACAAAACTCAGAGATGTCTTCTTCTAACTCTACTGAGAATGCCACGAGTCTTCAAAACAGGAGCGTTGAATTCATTTACGGATTTATTTTACAACAAGTGGAAAAGCTGCCCAAAGGTGTTATCAGCACTGAAGGCAGCAGTGGTTCTGCCTGCTGTAGATCCTGATTTATTTTATTTTTAGAACCTCTACAAGCTCGACTGTTTCACTCCATCAGCTCTGGAAGACATGTCACCATGTTGACCTCTGTGGACTCTGTCTGAGCCACGCTGCACTTGTTTATCTGATCACATATGTTTTATTTCCCCCTCAGTCTCTCTCATTTGTTTCCAGACGTGTCTGTTCTGTCCTTCACCTGAACAGTTGTTACAGTGAAGTCACTCGTGGCTTTTTGGTTCAGAGGAGTGCTGAGTTTTTTAGTTTTTAACCGAATCTGTTGCAAACTTTTAAATGAGACACATGCAGAATGAAGTGATGGCATAGAAGGGTTTTATATAAGAGTTACATGTATATAAAACATTGACTTTTCACCGTCTCTGGTTGTGATGAACGCTGTCATTTTGGTTGTTTTTTTCTAAAACATGCCTTTTTAACCCACTGCTGTGTTTTCGGTGTCTGAGGGTGAAAACAAACGAGGAGGAGAGGAATCAAGTGTGCGACACACTGGTCACCTGCATGCTGTGCATCCAGTCACTGCTGCGTCATGCTGCTGCTGCATTGTTGCATGCTGCACCTGTGCTAATGCTTCAGAGCATGCAGCAGTGACATGCGCCCTCCTCCTGCCCTCACTTGATCTTCTACATGGGAAACTGACACCCTCACAAACCTGCTGCAGTTCTGCCTTTTTTTTTACAGTATCAGATATTTTACTGCCCGTTTCATGCTCCGCTCCGCTTTCTGTTTCTTCTCAGGATCATGAAAGACTGCAAACGAGTCATTGATGGATCGGATGGAGCAGTCTAAACGTGGGCTTGACCTCCCTGCCCCTCCCTTTTTCCACTCCCCGGGCTGTTTGAGTGTTCGGATCAGCACCGGCTCTCAGGCCCTAATGGAGGCAACTCATTTCAAGGGGGCTCGTATCTTTGATGCTGAGCCCGTTAACAATGCGTCCTTTCTGTGGCTCAGTAAGAATTGGCCAGCAGGGTTCCAGCGACAGGGGAAAATGTAAACTGGGGATTAGCTGGACTAATGGCCCCAACCTGTCGTTGATGTTAATTAGCGTTAATTAGGACCCCCTTCATTTAGCAGCTTGGACTGAAGAGCTGGGGGGGGGGGGGGCAGGTTGGTGTTTTTGCAAGTGTCCTGGCATGTTTGTGCACACATGCTCAAATTCTCATGCACACTTCTTCACACTTGCACACACGCAGGCCGGAGCACTTTTCCATGAGTTTCAGGTCTGAGCGGCACTCGCACGCCGACGGCTTCCTCCTGTTTGTTCTTTGCTCGTTGTCAGAGGCCATTTGCTCTCAACACAATGACTCCCTTTCACTGGGTTTGATCTTCACAGCTATTCAGCTTCCTTTTTTTCTAGCGGTCAAGAGAAGAAAACCACCGTTTCACCTCCACTCTTTGCACAGCCTTAAAGCCGGCCGTGCCCCTCCCCCCCCCACCACTGTTATTGTGTGTGTGCTGATCCGGGGAAGACAGTGGTAGGATTCTGGGATCATTTTTGCTTCCAAGGTTTCTCCACTGAGACATAATCGGCCACTTTGTAGGCTCGGTTAACCCTGTATTGTCCCGGAGGCCCCTCAGAGCTCTGATCCATTCAGCCTGCTAGCATTAACCCCCCCGACACACACACACACACACACACACACACACACACACACACACACACACAGCTTTGTGCAACATGGGCAAACACACACACACACATTCAGGAAGCGGGTGACACCAACCCGTCGAGGGCCGGTCCAAGCCGCTACCTGAGGCGTGTTGTTGGTGTGCCGTGCGCGGCGGCGGCGGCGGCGGCCCGTCCAGCGGGCTCGCTCTCAGGCTCACGTCCCCACAGGATTGGTTGGTGTGAAATGGGGGCCCACAGTGTGCTGCTGGTGGGAGCTGAGAGGGAGGAAGGTGTGGGGGGGACGTTTCTCTCTGGCCAACACCTGGTATCACTTTATTAACCCTCGGCTGCCTTGACCCCAGAGAGCGGAGCAACAGCAGGGCCAGAGGGGCCGCGGGGGGCAGAGGCAGGGGTGGAAGAGGAGAAGGGGTGCGAGGGCCGGGTGGACGTCACCGCGCAGCCTTTGAAGGGGGAAGCGATGCCCCTGCATCGGAGGCCCTGCGATGACTTTACCAGGACTGTGACCCCCCCTGACCCTCACACCCCCCCTCTGCCCAAGCCCCGCCCCCTGTCCTCGCAGCTGCCGGGCTCCCATTGGCTCGCCGAGGGCCGCCGTGGCGGACTGGACGGAGCGAGGAGAAAGAAGGGAAGGAGGGAGCGGAGAGGGAAGACGGGGAGAAGGGGCCGCGCAAAAGGTCAACTGTTGGTCAGAGGTTTTTATTGGGAGTGCAGGAGGGAGGGAGCCGGAGTGGGAGAATGCGTTAAAGACCACCGTCTGAGATTTTAACTGCAGGGAGGGGAATTTGGCCTTTTTCCACCCCTACACACGTTTAGCATTTAGAGGACAGGCTCTGAGAAGACCTGTGTGCTAGCGGCCTAATGGCTAAGTACAGAGAAGTTAAGTGAAGTGACGCCCCTGGGCACCGCGGGGTCACCTCCACTTCAGCGCCTCTAATATACGGTTCTGGGGCCGAACGCTGCTCAGCTCAGCTCAGCTCAGCTCAGCTCGGCGTCGTCCACAGAGGATCCTCACGTCGCATGCATTGCTTATTCAGGCTATCGAAGATCTCTTGGGTCATGTAATTACCGTCGGATGGTCGGCCTGTGGAAATTCCATCACAGGGACGTCATAGTGAAGGATTAGTGCTGATCCAATCAGAGGTTACGATGGGTCCGAGGCCAGTCTGAAAACCCTGTATGAGCCTCTGATTAGCTGCTGGCACAGTCGATAGGGATTCATGATCCACAAATAGAACCTGTAGGAACAAGTTAGCTCCTCTGACCTTTCATGAAAATTACCATCAAGATGCAGGCTGACTGGTGGTCCAGCTCACCTGTGGTCACACTGGTCCTGATTGTTACCCGTCAGAGTCCCAGATGGAGCCTTTAGTCTATGAAATGACAGTTTAGTTGCTTTATCCAACCAACAGTCAGGACATACAGATATCTGTTCAAAATGTGTTTTTCTAATGTTTGTTGGACGTTTGATCGACGCAGAGTTTGAACCTTCAGATTAATCTGTTGGACCACCACCTGGACAGGTAACACAAGCACAACATGTGTGTTAGAATCTGGGATCCAAAGTGTGACTGTATTTTAGACCCGTCTGGAGGCGCCCTGTAATCTATAATGATGTAGAACCACGGAGAGCAGCCTGACCCCCCACAGCAGGAGCTGAATCCAGGAAGTTCTGGGTCTCTGCTGATCATTCTGGTTAATAATCTGAATGACTGCTGCTTTCCACTGCAGGGACGGCGGATGCACTTCAGCGCCTCTGTGTCGCTTCCACGGCACTAACGTCAGTTGCACCGAGACCAACAGCAGTTTGTAGACGTAGCCATGAGCACACAGGAAACAGAAGAGCTGAGGTCTGCTATGCTGGCCTGCTTGGAGGAGACATTAGGAGAGGAGGACAACGGTGCTTGTTGCAGGTTTTTCAGTCTCTGCACTGGAATACAAACTTCCTTCTCCCCTGAAAACCGCTCTGGAAGAAGTTCTGCAGGGACGGTTCCTATGCTTGGATCATGCTGAAAGGCTTGAGCCTCCCTGAACAGGCCTGTAAGGAGAACAGCCCAATATGTAAAAACATTCACCCTGATTTCTGCATTTCGTGACCCAAGTACTGTTTCTGGCAGCTCCAGAGTCAAACCGGCCTCACTGTCTCACCGAGCTGACTTTTTCTGGCCTCCTCATCACAACCTGAGCAAATACGACGTCCGTCCGAAGACGTGAGTCCTGGACGCAGTCGCCACTCGGAGCTGCTCTCGGTGGGCGGGTGGGGGCAGATTGCAGCTTTCTCTGGGCGCGCATCCAGACTCCAGGCCGCGATCAGGAAGACATTGTGAAAAACAAGGTTATCTTCTGACTCAACCCCTGCAGTGCAGCGTCAACACTGTTCTGCTGCCGCTCGCTCGGCCGGCGAGTCACAAGGGCTCAGCCTTCAGCAGCCGAGGTCCACAGGTTAATTTATGGCCTGATCGCATGACCGCAGTTTGGGAGTAAAAATGGCTGAAAATGTGGCAATATGAAGGTGAAGGAGCAGGAAGGAGTAGATGGATGGATGGATAGATAGATAGATAGATAGATAGATAGATAGATAGATAGATAGATAGATAGATAGATAGATAGATGGATGGATAGATAGATAGATAGATAGATAGATAGATAGATAGATAGATGGATAGATAGATGGATGTTTCACCTTTCTCTCCCCTCTCTCTCTATGTCTTCCTTCTTCCATCTCTGCTCTCTTTCTCTCTGTAGGCATCTTTTTATGGAACTGACATTCCTGGAGTGGTCGAAACAGAAGCCCTTGTTTAGAGGCGAAACCCTCCCACCCTATCCCCTTTTTTCATCTTCGTTTTGGAGCCCAGGGTCAGAGGTCGAGCCCCCCTCCAGCTTCAGAGACATGTCAGGTCATGCAAGCCACATAGCATTCCCTGTATAGCCCCCACCAGCCCGCCCTGCTCCCTCCACCCAGCAAAAGGCCGCTGCCTCTTAACGCCGACAAACCGGCTTACACAAGAGGTGTGAGAGCATGTGTGTGTGTGACATTTGGAGAGATAGTGAGTACCAGGAATCACTTGAGGGCTTTACATAATTGAAGGCGGCTTTTGAGATGTTGCTTGGTGTTTAATGTTTAACTCCAACGTTACATATATGAAGAATTTAAAGACAAACGAGGTCTAATTTACAGGCAGGCTGATAAACCTGCTAATGAAATCCTTCAGTAAATCTGATCTGGAGTTAAATAAATATACTTCTGTCCTCAGAAACAGCCTTCAGCGCTCTCACACGGAGATGAATCTACAAGCCAGAATAAACAAACATGAAACTCCATCTTGTGAAATACATTAGCGACGTGTACGGATGTTAAAATTCCTGTTCCTGTGTGAAATGATAAGCTAATGTTCCATGTGTCACAATGTTAGACAATCTTTCACTGCCTTCGTAAAATATACGCAAGCGCTTTATTGAAATAATGCAAAAATAGGAAACGAGCGTCGATAAATTAAAGCGCGGCTGAATTAAAGCTGTCAGGAAGCAATTAGGAAAACACCATAACTCCTCCAAATGGGGCCAAAGTTGAACAGATAGCAAAATGTGTTAAATGAAAATAACCAATTTTGGGAGCGTATCGCTGCCAAATGTGAAAGGTCACGAGACTCGGCGGGGCCGTCGCTCGTGTCCTCTTCGCTTAGTCAGCAGATGGAACCAGCGCCACAGTCCCACAAAAACCCAGATGAAAAATGGGTTTGAGACGCACAAACAGAGCCGAGATGCAGCGCAGAGGAAAAAAAGGGTGACCTCTTCCAACAGATAAACAAATAACCAAATAAATCCTGGGGACACTGGGGTGAGGGAAGCTACCCCCGAGGGGTCGGAGCAGGAACAGATAAATCTCCCTTAAAGACGCCATGCCTCTGCACAGTTAACCTCTTAATCAACCCCAATCGGCCAAAGGAAACAGCGCTGACTTTCAGAAGGCGGCGCTGTGCCTTTGCGGCGGGTAAACACCCGTCTGCATGTGCAGAGCGTCAAACTAGCAGAGATGAGAAGCTGTTTGCTGGTCAAACACCTTTTTATCCAACGTAAATTTATCCTTTTTTCCTTCACAGTCCTTTTCGTGCACTCGTTTTCCACTAGACTCTGGTTCGGTTCCTCCTTGTCTGTCCGTCACCAGGCCTTTCTGAAGCACTACGCAGGCAATTAACCTCCTGCACGCACAAAACCTCCAGATCGTATCTGTTAACGGGTCATGCAAGGCGCTGGCCGCAGACATAAGAGCTCCTAACAAACATGTCATTCTTAGCTTTGAATTTCTATTTCGGGAGCGCGCTCAGGTTGCATACCTGCTCGCTTGAAGGCTCCTTTCCTCAATGGGTCATATTTAGCAGCGGTTGAAGCGGAGCGTTGCATTGTGGGCACTGGTGTTGTCAGGTCCTCCATAAATTAACAAGCAAACCGGTGGCCCCTGCGCTTCCGAGGCCATCGGCTGCGGTCATGTTTACCACCGCTTGCCCCCTCACTGACACGCCTGTGTGTCAGAGCCTCCTGCACCAGTTGGTCCAGCCATCCATCAGCGAGCATCACATGGAAGTGGAGAACTGCTCCATGCGCTGATACTTCTGGGTCTGACGGGGCAAAGTTTGCTCCGATCAGACAGCTTCAGGTTGGACCAGGTGAAGCGTCGCTGCAGAACTCTGCTGTGTGGACATGGGATGAAACAAACGATGCTGTGAGCGAGCCTTAGAGCCACAATGTGAACATAGTCAGTTTAATCCTGAAACAGCATTCCCTCATGTGCATGCACTCTAAAGCTGGGTCCAGGAGGCGATTCTCTTCTGCTTCATGTGCCGGATGAGGACGAACTCACACCTGATTCTGTAAAGTTTAGCTGAAGTTAGAACGCTGACGACTCCTCTTGTGTTCAGTCACCAAATCCACGTGTTTGTTTCCTGTGACGTGTAGGAACAGCAGAAGACTACCACAACGTCTACATGAACTCAAACTGCTTTTTAAACCTCATATGTTACATTAAAATCTTAAACAGAACTCTAACTAGCTGGACAAGGAGCTGTTACAGGAACCAGTGGGTTTCGTGCTATTTCCTTATTGTTCAGTCATATTAATCATTTATCCAGTGGTTTCATTAGATTAACCCCAAAACTTTTTAGTTTAGTTTGTTTTTAACAAAGGTGATTGTAATAAATAGATTTTTAATTTGTCTTTACGATCATGTTTTAAAACCCTTGAAAATAATCAGACATCGTGGACCAGAATGGTTGAGGTTTGATTTTACTGTCTGCTGACGTCCAGATGTTTTCTGTCAGATGTTCTGATTTTTCTATTTTACAGTCTCACAGCAGGATTTTATAGAACAACACATTTCTGATCTTAAGGTAGCGATTAAAACACTTTTTATTGTTTTATTTTTTTGTTGCAGTCAGAAAAGTTGTCATCAGGCTAAACGTGGGCTGATGTTTTCATCAGCAGCACAAGCAGCAGGTTTCGTTTCCAGTCCTTATTTATTTGCTGTATTGTGTTGTTGGACTTTATGGGTCAGCGGTTCTCCTCACCAGCACCTGCATGGCTTCTAATTAGTCCCAAATTACTGCTAATGAAATTTATGACAGCCAGTTTTTTACCGAGGCACATGTTTACACGTGATCGTGGCTGTAAATCATCATAAATCAGCGTTATTCTGAGGCAGGCAGTCTGAGAACATCTGGTCCAGCTCACTGCTGCATTAAACCACATTCACCACCAGGAAGAACCTGGAAACGGAGCAGTTATCAGGGTCACATCTGAAGAGAGCTGGATCAGGCTCAAGATTCACAGGAGGATTCAGATTTTTATCTCAGTTTAAAAAAAAAAAAAACCTTCTAGGAATAAATGGAGAGTATTGATTAAAAAATAAAAAACAAAAAAAAGCTCAGGTTGAACATGTTGAGATGAAAATAAAATGTCAGACCTGCTGCTTAAAGATGTCCTTCCTCTTTTGCATCAGGTTTTTTTCTTTCTTTTTAGGACTGACAAACAGACTTAAAGAAGCTGAGCTGCTCTTTATGTCTCCACTGAGGGATTAATGGCTGGACATCACTTACATTACCAAACCTCTGCTTGATCCTCATTTAATTAGCCTCTTTTCTGGTGAAATCCTGGTCAAACTGATCATAAGCCTCGCTTGTATTGAATTACACTCTAATTATTAGGCCTCCAAACCCTGAGGTGCCCTTGGTCACTGGCCCTATAGCTCATGGAATCTCCTAATAGCGAGGCGCGGGGCTAATTGGGAGACAGGTAAGGTTACATGTGACAGCAATTAAGGCGAGCACAGGGCCAACTTTATGGCCTCCGGCGCTGCACAGCTCCAAGTCAGGGTTTGTCTTTTCGTTTTTTCCTTTCCTTTTTTTTGGAGAATTACAGTCTTGTTTTTATTGTCCACATAATGCAAAGAGCCACAGATCCGTGTTGTTTTATTTTTATTGATAATGACTAAATGTACCTTTAATTTTCTGCCTCTGCGGTTCCTCTAATGATCCTCATATGATCGTGACTGAGCGGACCCCCCCCGGCAGCGGTGTTGCTGGAATTACCTTCACATGACAAATCAAGACCATATCTGGGAAAATAATCAGCTCTCGGCGTGAAAACCCCCATTAGAGAACAACACTGTCACTGCTGATTACCGCGGCGGCCTTTTGTGCGCAGGCAGCGTCACACAACAAACAGAGTTTGTGTGCGGAGCGCTCCTTCTGCGGGACGTTTGGCACCTTCTGCTGCTGCTGAGCTGCTCCACCGCAGATTTAATGCGTTTCTGCAGGATGTTGGTTTGCTTTGCGCAGCTTTTAATTGCGGAAACTGGAGGATTCTGGTGATAATCAGTCGATGAGAAAACCGCCGCAGGATCTGGTGCGCGCTGGACAGCTGACCTGAGATTGATTAGAGCTGCATGGGAGATAAACGGCCGGTAAAGCGTGACCTCTGGCTGGACTCCAGAGGGCACGACAACATCAAATCATATTTACAGAGCAAACATGATTTTTTATCTCCTGCCATTAGAATAAAAATAAATAAATACAGGTCTGTCATTTCTGAAATATCCTCTCCAGACGTGGTTCAGGAG
>NW_007577953.1:296881-308051 GCF_000690725.1 Stegastes partitus
TTTGTTTGTTTGTTTGTTTTAACCCCTGCAGCACACAAACATGCCACAGCCTTCATTCTTCTGCACAAGAGGACACATGTCTTACCAATAAAAACTAATAGATGGAGGGACGTCGCTCATCCTCTCCTGTGAGGTTTAAATCGTCATTTAACGGAGCTCAGGTCCATTTAAAAAGGCAGAACTGGTTCCGGTGCTGGCTGATGGCTACAGAGCCGTGTTCAATAGATTTAATATTAGAACTAATTTAAATGTTTTTTTTTGTTTGTAGAGAGGAGAGGCAGCAGGACGCGCGGCTCCCGGTTTCAGATGAAGTCCACTTCAAACTCCTTGGATGACAACAACCGCCCCTGTCACTCAGACGCGTCCTAATCGACCGCCGTCCAATCACACAGCGCTTTACTTTTTACCGGACTTTTGGGACCAATCACGGCCGCTCCTTCATCCCTCCGTTCTCCCGCGGAGGGGCGGAGACACGACCTTATTTGGCACTTATGCCCGTATATGGAGCGCCGCCAGGGGAGGGCAGCCGTACGAGGCAGCCTGCTGCTGACACTTTCCCCAAATTGTAGCTTTGACTCTCAGAGACAGGACGCGCAGTCGGAGGGTGAAGCGAGACACTCGAGCGGCGGCTGAACTCTCTCCTGTGTCCAGACTCTCCCACACGGACGGACATCAGGCAGCTCGGTGGTCTTTGAGCCCCGTGTTCGGTAAACTGATATCGGAGCGCACGCCGACGACGCTTTCCAAATCCTTACCGCGGCGCGCAACAAGACCAGGGACCGGGATTTCCTTCTGCTTGCGCTTTACGCCGGGACTCAGTGAACCTTTAACCGGGTAAAATAAAGGACATGCGGTCAGTCTGAAGTCAAATTAGCGGCTGAAGAATTCACCTTGAGCGGTTCCTCTGAGCGAGCGGCTGAGGAGAGGCGACTCGTTTGTATTTATTTGGTTGCTTTCTATTGAGTGGCATTTGTCTTGTTTCACACTGTGGAGGAGAGCAAACAGAGCAGGTTTGAGTTTCAGGCTCTGACTGACTGACTGCTGGACGGACTTTCTCGAGAGGTTCCACTCTGAGGAACAACGTGTTTATGGATTGCTGCGCAGCGAGGAGCACCGGGAGTTGTAGGCTGAGCCCTCACGCATCGATCATGTTGATACCTCGCTGTTGCTATAAACTTTGATAGATGTTTACGGAACGATTTCAGTCAGACTGAAAACCATTTGCAGAATTAAGCTCAGATAAGCTCAGACTGACCTCTGGGGAAAGTGGGAAGCGCCTTTTCGCCCTCCCTCATTTTTTTTTTCTCTCCCAAGACGTCAGGACGGATCTCTATCACGCAGTCTGACTCTCCTTCTGTGATTTAAACAAAGACCAAGTGTTTGGGGATAGCATGGCAATGGTAGTAAACCAGTGGCCAGAGAACATTTCTGCAGACCCCGGGTCTCAGCTCCAGATATGCGGCCAGGAGCCCGGCGGGGCACCGGGGACACCCAACGGGTCCACCCCGGGGAACGACGCACTTTCCGGGGACAAGATCCCTAACGTGGACTGCATGGTGTGCGGGGACAAGTCCAGTGGGAAGCATTACGGCCAGTTCACCTGCGAGGGATGCAAAAGCTTCTTTAAGCGCTCGGTGAGGCGGAACCTGACGTACACCTGCCGGGGGAACCGGGACTGTCCCATCGACCAGCACCACCGAAACCAGTGTCAGTACTGCCGGCTGAAGAAGTGCCTCAAAGTCGGCATGAGGAGAGAAGGTAAGGCCTGTGAGTGTGTGATGCATTTTACTTTGAACTTGTGGCACAAATTCATTAATTTGCTGTGCGTAAAGGTGTGCGTAAAGGTGTGCGTAAAGGTCGGCACTGTAAAATATCGATCTATCAGGCAGATAGGTCTGGTAGTCAGCCGTAAAAAAATTTTACTGTTGAAAACAAGTGACCAACTCTTCACATAGGGCTGTTTTATTACTTCAAAAACAACAACAACACAGAAATATGCAACAAAACATAGTCAGGCCGATTGTCCCCGTTTGGACCATGAACAGATAATTTTGGACACCGACTGATTTGGATTACTTCACCACACTGGTAGATTTCCTCTGGCTGCCAGAAAACAATACATCTCAGCCTAAACGTGACGCTCTTGTCGTTTTTGTTTGTTTGTTTTTTAAAAAAATATAATCGAATTTCTAACCAAAAATAAATAAATAAGAAAAGTGCTCATTACAAGTTTGCGCGTAAAACTCTGCGTCCTGTGATGTGGAACACGCACTCCTTCATGTTCGGTGCAGTTTTAAACCACTGTGTCTGTTGTTATGTGCAAATAATCAGTCACCACCTGCGCTGCCACAATGCCTATTTCACATTCATTTCCCAAATCCTCCCTTTGTCTCTCCGTTTTAATTATGCTGCTGTTTGCTCACCGACACCCCGAGCCGCTACAAGAGGATGCCGCTACATTTGTTGCATTGTGTTGGATTAACAACGGGTCAGTTGGTGCCAAAGAGGAGCAGTGGAAACGTGTTGGAGAAGAGCGGAGCTTCCCTTATTAATTATCATTCAGCAGGCAAGCCGCGGTGCGCGTTTCAAATGTGGAACAAAGTGAGGAACGGTCCACTCCTCTGGCTGCTCGCGCTGGTTCCCTCAAAGCGTCGTCTGCTTCTGCTGGTTTGTAACCAAAAGTAAAGCTTGTTAACGATTGATTGATTGATTGATTGATTGATTGACTGGGGAAACAAATGTAATATTCACGCAAACCGCCTCGTGAGGCCACAAGTCTGTAAAGAAGATGTCACGCTTTTGATTCCCCCTCAGAGGACAGGAGGGTCAGCGGCGTCCTGCTCAAGGACATCAGGACAGACAGTCTCCACAACAGCCCCGCAGCTCTTTGTTCTTTGGCTGAGCCACAGTGTAAATACAAAGACGCTGGAAATACCCGCCCTGACAGAGCCGAGCCGAGCCGAGCCGAGCTCCGATGATCCCTCAAGGGTTCCCGCGAGTCAACTCCTGTGCCTCCGCGTATGTGCGAGTGTGCGAGTGTGTGTGTGTGTGTATGTGTGCGTGTGTGCGCGCGCGCTGTACACACCGTGTTACCTCATGTAAAGTAGCCGTGAGCCACACCGACCCGATCACGCTCCTCCGACTCAGTGAACCCGCGGAGGTCTCCTGACGCCCGCAGCGTGTTTACTGGAAAACACTGAAACGCAAAAAAATGTTCATCCTCAAAAGAACTGAAAAGAAGTCCAGAGGTGCCTGTTTCCCCCTCATGGGAACGAGCTCGTTTTGTTGTTTGGAGTCTGGAAGTGTGAAACGTTTTATTCTCACTTTTTATTTTTTATTTATTTATTGCAGTAAAGTGAAAAAGGAATTAGTCTCCTTTACTGATTGGTTCAACAACAAGCACCTTAAAAATCACAAAGTCTCTCAATTATCTGCAAACAAGTGAAAATCTTTTTGGCTGTGTTCAGTTTGAGTGAAGCCCGAAGTGTCTGATTTACTGGCACCCAGCACAGAAAAGATTCTGAATGATCTCAACATGTTAAAGAGAATAAGTCCGTCCCTGGCTGACTGCTTCATATGGAGATATTTTTTTTGTACGCCAACGGCTTAAATGTGGAGCAGGTCAGCAGAACACTGGCTGAACTCATCTGCTGGTGCATTTGAGGTCAGTTCTCAAATCCTCTTTGTTGACTGACTTGTGCTTATCAGCCACCATTTGTTTTGTCTCGTTAGGACGGTTTCTGCTGAGGCAGTTTTCTCACCACACTTTGGGGCAGTTTACAGAAAAGAAAATGATATTTTAAAATGATAAAAGGGGTGAAAGGTGACGAGTGTGTTTGCTTTAAAATGAGCAGAACACAGACGCTCAGCTGGTTTTGAGTAACTTAGTTCACGTTCTGTGAGAAAAAACAAGCAGACGAATGCAAATGAGCATTTTAGTAAATGTAAATATATTTAAAGAAACTTATTTTCGTGCTGCATCCTTGAGTTCCAACTGAGAAGCGTGAGGCCTGGTGAAGCATATGGCCGCTGTCTCCCCGCAGGTCATACATAAGTCATGTTTTCTTTATTATTCAACAGGTTCACCTCAGGTTGTCAAGGCGACGCAATGTTTGTTCTCAGATATGATCCATAGTCAAATGTTTTAAGATACTGTGAGAATGCAGCAGAAGACCCGGATGCTGGAACCCAGTTAGTGGAGCTGGAAGTTGGGCTTGTTGTTAATTATTCAGAGGCCTTTTACTTCCTTCTGAAATGTGCTCCATGGCAGCATGCGGGTCATGATGGGAGTGCTTTTGGATGGAGCGTGCGGTTTCATCCACGGATGAAGTCGGATTTGTGCGGATTATGTTTTTGGATACCACAGTTTCCTCATATAGGAACAAAACAGCAGCCTGCTCTCAGTTATTAAAAATACAACGAGTTTTAATATCACTAGCGTCGCCGTGTGACTCTTCTGTTCAGACCAGATAAATATTTATCTGCCTGAGAAGACATGCTAAAAGTTTCATGAGTGGACCGTGGCAGATTTAGAAGTTCTTTGCTTTCATGTGGGTTTTTTTTTTTTAGTTTTGTTTGTCTCCCAAAGGGGACGTTTGACCTCTTTCTGCAGACTGCTGTGTAGAACATAATATCATTTGTTGGAGACTTTTACCCAGAGCACCTTTCAGCAGCGTGACAGCAAACATCTCAGCGTTAGCCTCAGTAGGAATCAAACCTCTGAAACCTTGGCAGCCTCAGTGTCATTGTCTCATCGCGCAGCTGCACAGAACCTCCACTTGTTTCTCTGTCAGAGCGGTTTCTGGGCTGACGAGGAGGCAGGGAGGCAAAGAGAATCAGCCTGACAGTTCCTTTGAACTGGAGTGAACGTTTTAATTTTGAAACACCCCGCAAGGACGAACCGCCGACTTCACCGAGACACGTGTGGCAGTTTACTGTGATGCTTTTACACGCAGTGATAAGGTCAGCTTGTCTGCCATGAATCGGCTGTGTGCGCACGCAGACACACGGCTAGTCGAATTAGCCGAGTGTACAGTGAGTGGTGTAAATAGAGCCAGCAGCCAGAAATCTGTAATACCCACATTGAACGGCACAGTAGGAGCGCTGCTGCCTCCTCTGACCCATATTACGCTGTGACAAAATACCAACAGCAGCAGGAAATATAGGTCAACCCAAACTACAGCATTAATAACAGAGTGGCTGGAGTCAAAGTCCAAATGTGTGAAGCGTCCGGCGGCCCTCCGGTGAGCAAACAGCCCAGTGCAGCGCTCACAGACAGCACGCACCACTAATCCATAGTCACACAGCCAGCCTGGAGCAGCAGGCATTAGCTCCCAACGCTGCAGTCTGGCCTCACGTCAGCTCGGAAAACCTTCACTTATCCCCTAATTCAGCTATTGACAAATTCAAATACTTAACCTCTGTCACCGCACTCGTGGACCGAGTCATTATCGCGGCCTCTCGGAGGAAGAATGGCTCCCACTGACATGTCGTCCCGTTAAAGGGACACGCTGGAGCCTCAGGTTGATGCTAGTGGGTGAATACGTGAATGATTGTGCCTTTTTGTGAGGCTGTATGTCGCAGGTTTCACAGCGTTTTCCACACAAAGGCGTGTTTTTGTTCCTTTCTCTGCACATCCCACTGACAAAGCAAACATGACCTTCTCAGGTGCATTCAGTCATTCATGCTAACAAGCTGACTTGAGTGGCCCGACCTGTTTTATGTGCCACTCGGGTCACTTGTAATAACACACGGTGGAGAATTTGTCGGTCGTACTGTATTAGTGAGGAGCATTTAACCCCCAAAGAGGCTCCAATCTGCTGCACACTGAAACAGCACTGCGGGGAAAACCCTGCACATTCATATTTCAAGCATTTAGCCGGTGATCTTATTCATGCTCGGTGGGTAGAGGTGTAGTGGAAGTATTTATAGCAGCAGAAGGAAAAGATGAAGCCATAAAGCGCCACTAACAACTGCAGCAGACTTTTTGTCTCCGAGGAATCGGGAGTCAACGGGGACGACTTTGTCCTGCTGTGGCCCCGCTGAGCGGTAAATAAAGAGGGGAGGTGGTGTGTAAATACGCATCAAGAGTCACTGGGAGAATTTAGTTTACTAATTAATTCAGGAACTGTCTCATCAAGTCTGAGAGATGAAGACTGAGGCAACTGCAAGCCGCACAGCGAAGCCGCCGAGTTGCTCACGCGAAGCTCCTCTGCCCTCCACGTCTCTGTCGCTCTGGGTCTGTGTCAGCGCTCTGCCGGCGTCCTGCACCGCCTCCGGTTCTGCTGCGCTCCCGTTCTGCCGTGTCTCTCACGTTCATACCTCGTTCATGTCTGACAGACAGCCGGGGACAGAATCAGTCCTCCTCCAGCGTGCAGGTGGTTCGTCCTCAAGAATCTCTCTAAAGAAAAGAAGAAGAGCAGCGAAGACCAAACACCCTCTGTCCGTCTCTGTTTTCTTCTCTCTGAAATATTAATTTAAGTCCGGCGAGGATAGTAAGACTGGACGTCGTTGTGAACAGCGGACCGGGTCGCAGCATCTCGTTCAGATGTTCTCACTAAACATCTGCAACTAATGATTATTTCAGTCGTTTGGTAGAAAATGGTGAAAATGTCAGTTCTCATTTTTTGGTCCAGATTTCTGTCCCAGACGACAAAAGAACTCAGAAAATATTCACATTTCAGACGCTGGAATCTGAGAATTTAGACTTTCTGTCTTAAAACCTACTCATCAGTCCAGACTTTTTGTGGTTATTGTGTGTTATCGTCAGATCAAAGCTAAACGTGGCACCGAGCGCTGAGCGCCCTGCTCCCCTATAGGCCTGCATGCATTTTAAATCAACATAAAAAGCTTGTATTTGCAGCACATTAAATCATTTGAACCTGGTTCTTTTGTACTGAAGCGATAGGAAGAGACTCGGAGCAGAGCAGCTGCCCACATTCATAGCATTTCTGAAAATAGAACCACGTCAACTCCTGAGGAACACATCACAGAGCAGATGGCTGCCGGGTCGCTTGTTGAGCCGGGACACACAAAGTTGCTGCTCAACTTTTTGTCTGAACCAGATGCAGCCACCTCTTTGACATGATGCCAGTTAGTTTGGAGCTGAACAACCTGGCAGCCTCCATGAGGTTGGGCCGGTTTAAAGCTGGTTCACAGGTCGTCTGTCCCTCCCACCACCAAACTAATGGATCCGTCCTCTGGCTGTTCATGCAGGACGGGCTGCGTACGCTGGATGTTTACAGGTTCAACATGATCAGAAACACACTGAGAGCTGCACTAGTGCACCAGAACAGTAAAGCTGAGATCAGAAGGGAGCTGCTGCAGCTTCATTTCTATGAGAAACACCTTTTACATCCAACAAGCCGTGACAGAGTTTGATTTGATCTTTTACTGTCGTAACCCTGAAATGAAGAGCTCGGATTAAGAGCTAGTTGGACGTTTTATCTGGCAGCAGAAAGCGTTTCTGTAAAACAAACAGCAGGATGACAACATGAGGTCCTGCTCTTACACAACAGCACACAGTCCGGATAAATCCAGTGGACCATGGACTGAGCCGGGCCGCTGTGTAGATAACACCGCAGTAGCTGCAGTTCTCTGCTGGAAGCCCTGAGCTATAGATTCATCCTTATAGAAACAGCCGGAGACGGACTGAAGTGGGAACAGATCAGTGAGCAGCGGTGCCGCTCGCTCTCTGAGGTTGCTGCCAGGTTTTCAGAGTCGCCTTCCTGCTCCAGCCGGACCGGGCTGGCCCGCTGCAGCAACCTGCAGGTCAAAGTTCAGGGCCAAAATAAAACGCTGAGGGCAGCGGGGTCATTACCTCGGTGTCACATCACGCATGTGTCCGTGCACGCTGACAACACGCCGTCTTCCCTCCCAAGCCTGCTTTTAGCAGATCGTCTTCTTGTTTCTGGTTCTACAGCCGCTGGTTGAGGTTTCTGTTGTTGTGAAGCAGCCTGACGCTGGCTGAGGCGACGTGGACACGCAGGTCCGTGTGTTTGTTTTGCCCGTCAGTGGAAGCTTTAGAAATAGAAAAGCTACTTATTAAATGCAACTATTAGACTGAGCCAAATCCATAATGCGGCCGTGTTGCCCCGGCGCTGTGACCTTTTAGTCCAAATGTTGATAGACCTTAATTGTGTTTAGCTGCTGTAATTCCACTAACAGTCTGACCCAGAGGCTAATCCAGGGCAGCCAGGCGGCGAACTGTGCTCTCTGCTCGCTGCCATTTGCTGAAGTGGCGTTTTGAAGAGTCGCAGCTGAAGCGTCCCGCGGTACCGCTGTCTGCCTGCACTTCCCTCCTCACGCTCGTGCCCTCATTTCATGCCCTACCTACACGGCATGCTGTTTTGTTTGGGGTTTTAGGGATTTGTTGGCCTTTTTAAAGTGCCTCTCTGCCCTCAGCGTGGAATCAGAAGACATTTGTTTGCCTAATAGACAGAACTTTGTGTGTTTCTCTGCCCTGCGTGCGACAAGCTCAGTCAATTGCATTAAGCTAAGCCACAGTGCACCAATTAAAAAGCAGGAAACGGATTATGGCAGACTCTCAAATCTGACTCTGTACTCCTCCACCCTCCTTTTATTCTCCATCTCTGACCCTGGTTTCCTTTTTTTCCTGCTTATCCTCAGGCATCTGTTTCTAT
The DNA here is from genome assembly GCF_000690725.1 of Stegastes partitus. Classification (NCBI taxonomy): domain Eukaryota; kingdom Metazoa; phylum Chordata; class Actinopteri; family Pomacentridae; genus Stegastes; species Stegastes partitus. Next base: position 305,524 of record NW_007577953.1, read on the forward strand.
CTGATGTCGTTTCTCTGTCTCTCGCTCTCTTTCTGCGTCCAGATAGCACATCGCTCTGTGTCTGCGCTCGCCTCTTTTTCTCTCTGGACCTTTCCACAATCACCCCTCTGCCCTTTTCTCCGTTCTGTCTGCTCCTCATTCTCATCAGGCAGCTGTAGGCGTGGAACAACAGAGAGCGATGTGTTTCAGTCAGACGTACTCAAGTGCTCTGCCTCTCAGGCACGAGTGACCCCCACAATGAGGCTTTTGAAAAGTCAAGTGGATCAAGTAGATTCACCACCATCTGCAGGATTAACCACTAATCAATATAAGAGCGGATTAATAGCCGTGAATTCACAAATCGGAGCGGCTCCAAACCGCGGCGTGGAGGCAGATTGCGTGCGTAATTGAATTCAGATGAATTTGATGAATTCTCCGAGGAGGTCGGGGACAATGTGCTTCACAACTTGTTCGCTGCTTCAGGGAGAAACTCAAAAATAAACCAGGCTGGTCACCCCTGTAGAAGATTTGTTTTTAGACGGAACCAGGACAGAGTGACAGTTTCAGGTCACAGACTGAGATATGGACAGTCAGGGAAGTCTTCTGAGACTGTCCTCCCAAAGAAGTCACCAGAATGAGTCATTTCTCAGTGTCCTTCCAACGTCTGGTCCCGTTCTGCTGAGGACGCCCTCTAGCGGACTGTCACAGCTGAAGGATGAAGTCAGGGGACGTTTTCATAGAGTCCCACAGCTCAGAGACTCCTTCCTACAAAATGTTGACACCACTGTTTGAGTCCCGTGACAGTGAACGCCTCCTCTGACCTTATTGTTGTACCCACATGGTATCCGTTCCCCTCAGATCTTGACCTGAGCTGTTTCCTAGCGCTAACTACGACGTTTCTGTCCTACATCACGTCGTCATGTCGTAGAACAGATTCACCTGAAGCCCACAAACAGCCCCTACCTGCTACTGGACCCCACACCAGGAAACATGGACATGTCTGCTACTGACGGTTCACAACGTTTGCAAAATAGCACCAAATGTGTTTTGCCTTTTGTATTTTGCACAACCTAAAAAAACACTCCCAGGATTACTAATAGTATAGACACTAAACGGTGCTCTGTGTTGTTTTAACACCTGACAGTCGATAACTATCCACGTTTGGCATCACAGGGTTCAGAAAGTCCTCCTTGTTTTTGCAAAATAGCTCAAATTTTCTTGCATTTGTGATGCATTTTGCACGACAGCATTTTAAACTCACCGTCCAAAGTTGTAATGATCACTGAGTGGGCTGCTGCAGACAAAACGCTACAGGACTGCATATAATAATATAGAATATAATAATATAGAATATAGTATAAAATAGTCATATTATATTATATTATATTATATTATATTATATATAAAATGCTCCAGTGTTTGCTGCCTTCACGACACAAACTCTGCTGCTTTCATGTCAAACATGTTTTCTGAGCCTCTCCGGCTGCATCCATGCGTGTCGTCAGACCGAGTCAGAAGCTACACGACATTTTAATTTGAGTGTTTTTGCGCCGTCGAGGCTGATCGTGATTGCAGATGGTTCTGAAAGGCAGAGACAAGCGATGCTGTGTTGTTTTAAAGGGCAGCTTCAGATATGGTATCTGATCACAGCACTGGAGTGACGTCTCTGTCTGGACTCGACTTCCCACTCAGAGCACCTCACAGGACCTGAGGTGACTTGAGACATATTTGACCAGGACACCTTTGTGGAGATTGAACTTTGCATCTCAGTTATTGTCCTTCCTCTGTGAGGCAGAGACAAACCCGTGTGGCTGATCTGACAGCAGAGCACGACGTGAGAACGAGGATCGTTGTGCAGCGCCGGCTTCGTGCAGCTCCTCTCCTCAGCCCGGCTAGCGAGGCTGTTTGCTAAAGGAGACCACATTCTTTCCGGGAACACGGGTTGACACAAGTTCACAGGGAAAACTAGTACTTTGAGGTCAACACCTTTTGTGCAGAGGTATTTTTTCCTGCGCGGGGGACGGGCAAGAATTAGAGGCATTTTTATAACGCTCTGGAGTGATTTGACCTCTCGGTTTTCAGATGCGTTCAATTGACACAGCTGCTGTGTGTGAGGTGACAGGTGATGGAGAGCTGAAAAGCATTTTCCAAACCCCTCCTTCTCCCGGCCTCCACCTGTCTCTTTATGTAAAGCACCACTCGCTATCTGCAGCCTCATCTCCGGCTGTACTCCACCCTGTTGAACTCCCTCCACCCTCAGCCCTGGCTTTGCCCTCAATCTCCCTTTTCTCCACTTATCACCTTTCACTCTCTCCTGCTCCACCTTATCTCACCGCTTCAGCCTTTTAACCTCATTCTTTCCCCACACGTGGCCCCTCTTTGCATTTTCACGGCCTCTCCTCTGCTCCCCTCTCTCCACTGGCTCTGTAACAGTAGATGGAGTTATTAGTCAGACAGTGGGGACGACTGAACAGGTGTTTTCCAAATGGGCCTTTGAGCGCTCGCCGCACCATCATCGCTCCACAGCCGGGGGCGCTGTGTGTGTGTGT
>NW_007577953.1:308302-334219 GCF_000690725.1 Stegastes partitus
TGGTGGTGGGGGGGTGGTGTTACCGTATGTATGCATGTGCGGGTCCATAACATATGTAGGTGTGAAGCAGTGTTATATCTTTACCAGCTGCTGCTTGTCATTACTCATTGATGCACACAGCAGCAGAGGACGGCCTTGGCCTGGTCCGCTTTCCATCGCTCCACCCAGGAGGGGAGCGCTGACATATTTAGGAGTCGGAGAAATGTTGCGTCGCTACGCTTCTCGCCCCTTCGACCCCGTTCTGCAGAACCCCATCCGGCACATTTGACAGGCCCAATTTGCTTCTTTCTCTTCTATCCTCGTCCCCTCTGCTGCTCCGGCAGGCTTCAGGAGTCACTTTGTTCTGCACGTCCACTGTGAAGGCCTTCTGCTGCGGTGCTGCTGTGGTTCTGCTGCGGTTCTGCTGTGGTTCTGCTGTGGTTCTGCTGCGGTTCTGCTGTGGTGCTGCTGTGGTTCTGCTGCGGTTCTGCTGTGGTGCTGCTGCGGTGCTGCTGCGGTGCTGCTGCGGTGCTGCTGTGGTTCTGCTGCGGTTCTGCTGCGGTGAAATCAGAATCCTTTTTATTAACTGTCTGTTAAAAGACTTGTGCACAGACAGAAGAGTCACAGCATGTATCCATTAAAGTTCACATTTATGCAGCTGAGTTCTGACCCGTATCTGTCTTGTCCAACAGCCGTACAACGAGGACGTACATCGAACTCCCAGAGCAGCCCGGGACAGTACCTGACCAACGGCACCGACCCGTACAACGGGCAGCCCTACCTGTCCGGCTTCATCTCCCTGCTGCTGCGGGCCGAGCCGTACCCCACGTCTCGCTACGGCGCTCAGTGCATGCAGGGAAACAACCTGATGGGCATCGAGAACATCTGCGAGCTGGCGGCCAGGCTGCTGTTCAGCGCCGTCGAGTGGGCCAAGAACATCCCCTTCTTCCCCGACCTGCAGCTCATGGACCAGGTGAGTTGGCCGCCGTGTGACCGTTTCTGAGTTGGTTGAACTTGTGAAACTTAGGATGTGGTTTCCCCGGGCTGGAGAGCCCCCGTAGCGCCGGGCCAGTACATCGCTCTGGTTTCTGCTGTAGGACCACCGCCCCAGGAGGCAGCTGGTCTCTCCCACAGACCGCTGCCACTAAGCCGGTCATCATTCATCTCATTTCCCTGCCGTTAGATGTTTTGAAGAGCCCATAGTTTGCTCTTCAGGTCTCTCCTTTGCGTCCGTTTGCTGCACAGTTTGTCACAAGCGAGTTTTCTCCCCAACAGAAGCTCTGCTGCTTACTTGCCTGAAACGCCACGTCTGAGGTCAGAGCTTTTCCTCCGTTACTCGTCGATGTCATGAGGTGACTTAGTGCCTGACTGGGCATGTTGTGCCATCATGTCCTCTGCTAGAGCTGCAGCCCTGTCCTCATAGATCTGGCCTCACCAACCCACCAGAACACGCTGGACTTTTTGGAGGGAGGCCTTAGAGAGACAGAAAACTGGGCGACTTGGTAGGAGGGTGAGAAGAGGTGCGTCACCAGTGTTAGGAAAATAATGTGGCTTTTGAAAATTAAAGCGTGCAAACATATTCCTGTAGAACCCAAAGATGAACTTCTAAACCTGTAAATGTGCACAATGTGGATGTTTAACAGGAGCAGCTGACGGGTGTGAATGTCACACAGCAGTCAAGGTGAACGCTGCTCTATGTGCTGACGTCTACAAGACCTGCTGCCCACATTAAACCACCAAGTGGCCAGGATCATGACCTCACTGGCTTTCCACGCGCTCCTGCTTTAATTCCACGTCCATGTTGTTTTTGGATTAAGTGTATATATGTATATATATATATATGTGTGTATAATGGTGAGCACAAAGTTTCAGGCTGCTATGATCCCACTCCCAGCCCTCTTCCAATGTGTGGTTTATTTGTGTTTTAGCTTTTAATCTAATATTCAAAGAATGTTTATGGATCTTTATCGTTTCAAGCAGCGCTCCTCCACAGGTAGACGAGTGTTTGGAGGACGTCGTCAGGGCCGCAGGTGTTTTCTGATAACAAAGGAAGAACGTTCTCAAACATGTTTTTAAGATGTTATCGAGGCCTCCTGTAATGTGAGATATTAGCATGGAGAGAGCAATATTCTGAGGATGTTTTGGATATGTTGTGGAGCTAACGCTTTGGAGAAAGTTTACTATTAAACATTCCCATAATGTTACACAGTAACAAAAGGAAGAACGTTCTCAATGCAACATTTGGGAAACGTTACAACATTACCTTCAGTTTGCAGAACTTCAAAAACAGAACAAAATCAAAAAGCAGTTTTTTCCTGTTCTTATGCTAAGCTAAGCTAAGCTAGCTAGCCTCTGGCTGTAGCTTCATCAGCACACTGTCATAGTTCCAAAGCTTGACATTGTTCCTTTTCATAAAGCCTGCACAGGAAAACGTCACTGAAGCAGGTTTAAAGTTTTACTGCTCTGCTGAATGGAAGCCAACACGAAGCCGACTGCAGCTTCATGAGGGAACACAAGCAGATTCTTTATGGCTTCTCATCAGGACGGGCAAAGAAGTGAGCCAGGAAACAATTGAAAATGCTTTATTTTCATTTTGCGCTTTTGTTAATCATCACTAAGTAGCTTATAAAAAGAAATCTGTGTAGTTATTGTTCACTGAGGGCAGAAATACGACCTGACAGCCCCGACATCAACCCCGCGCATGTAGATTTACACCAGCTGTAAAGTCTTGGCACAGAGCAATCGCCTGACCTATAAATATTCACATGCACCTTTGGCAGACACAGTCATCGCAAATATGTCATGCTATAGCTGCACCACATCATTAATATATCATTAATGTCAAGTCAACATGCAGCATACATCTGTCCTTTCCCTCTCAGTGAGCACTTAAACCCACTTTATCCAGCCTGTTGTCAAAAGGCTCCACTCCTCCTCCGCCCGGCACAAAAGTCTGAATATTTCTGACCCACTTTAGTGTTTTGCAACTGCGGTCACCTCTGGGAAGCTTCTTCTTCTCCATAAGGTTCTTCTATCATCTTGTCAGGCTGTGTTTCCATGTTGTCTGTATTAAGGCATATTTCTGTCTTGCTGTCACGTCTTCTTGTCTTCCTGCTGCCTCACAATGAGCCCTTCACAATAAAGCTCTGGCTGCTGTTGTCTCTAGTTTGCATTCACTCGAATCATGTCACCAAATTCTGATCATGTCCAAAGAAAGTTTGGATTATTGGATGTTCAGTTCATCTTTTCCACTCTGGATTAGAGACAGGAGCAGGAATGGAGCGTTTTATACCGACGGTGGGAAGAGGCGCTGCAGCGATATACGAGCAGGTCGTGTGTTTTCTGAACATGAAACACGTGAACATGTTCTGGTCGACCACAGCAACACGGTGGCTCTCCTGTTAATGCGTACTCTGCCAGAGTAAAGACACGAACCCCACCGTGGAGGAGGCTCTGTAATAATCACTTCCTACTTCCTGTCTTCTAGGTGGCGCTGCTCCGCATGTCTTGGAGCGAGCTGTTCGTCCTCAACGCCGCCCAGTGCTCCATGCCGCTTCACGTGGCTCCTCTGTTAGCGGCGGCCGGCCTGCACGCCTCGCCCATGTCGGCGGAGCGCGTGGTGGCCTTCATGGACCACATCCGGGTCTTCCAAGAGCAGGTGGAGAAGCTGAAGGCCCTGCAGGTCGACACGGCCGAATATTCCTGCCTCAAGTCCATCGTGCTCTTCACGTCTGGTGAGTCTGAATGTGATTAACGGAGGAAAGACTTTGAAATGTTGTCTTGGTTGTCTGGAACAGAAGTGTGGCGTACGAAACGAGGAAATGTGACATCAGAGATATTATTGGTGTGATCTTTGATCCAGCCTGTTCAAATCCCATTTGCATAGTTTTGAGGGGAGAACCGACGGATCCATCCACATGTTAACGGGTCTGTAACAGGCTGTTGGTACAAACTCGCCCTAACGAGGTACAAGCAGGTCACTGAGGAGAAAAACGGTGAAACTTCAAGACAGGAAATCCAGAGACAGGACAGACTGCTCAGATGTTTGACAAATCAAACAGGTTCTGATCCATTCAGTTCTGTTCTGTCTGTATAGCACAGTTCACAGCATATGTCAGCTCACAGCCTCAACGCAGTCAGCTGAAGACCGCACAGGTTTTAAACAATCCAGAGATGCCTTTAACTCCCTCTGAGCAACGGTGGGAAGGAACCAAAACCTCCACCAGAACCAGGCTCAGGAAGGGAGGCCATCTGCCTGGACCGGTTGGGTGAGAGTGGGAAGAAATGAACTCTCAGAGAAGTCCATAAGCAGATTGAGGCGTCTGCTGACGGCAGAGCACAGGAACTATGTCAGGCCTCTCATTAGTTGTGTCCTCTGCACATGCTTACTGAGGATTACGGGCAGACCGTGATGGGAACCAAAACACCAGCTCTCTGCTGTGAGTAAATTTACTACTGCTCAGGCTGAATGGCAGGAATCCCCAGACGGCTGAGCTGACTTCTGCTGGCACTAGAACATTCTGTTAATTGGTTTATCCTCGTCAATAGGAACACTTAACCACAGGGTATCATGTAAACAGCTTAACCTGAATCGGACAAGTAGCCAATATGTTGTTCTGCACATTTAAACACAGTGAAAGCACTGATAACAACAACAGCAGTGGTTTATCCACGGGTCAGGATACAACCAGCGCCCGCTGTGCTCCATGTAAACCATGCAGGTGCTCAGTTATTGATCATCATCCCTTATCTGTACCAGAAGCAGGTTCAAAGCCAGAAATGTCTTGCTGTGAGGCGACAGTGCTAACCGCTGCAGCACTGCGCCGCCCCGTCATCACTTCTATGATGACGACATATGGCTGGTGTAGATTCACAGCTGAACTGAACACCGTGCTGCTGCAGATCCACTCAGACAGCTGGCCGACTAAAAGAACAGCTCACCATGGTTTGTTGCAACAGAAACCATTTCCAAACATTATGGCAACGTGTTCATTGATACATAAAGTAATGAAAAGCGTGTGACGCGTTCAGCACAACAGCTCAGGTCTGAACTGACACGAGAACAGCGATGGACCGTTTAGTGTCCGTCTCCGATGACGCCCCTCAAACCTCATCTCATTAAAGTGACATATTTATAGAATAAGCCCTTCTGTCTATGAGTCCCGTCTTTCTCTCACATCCTCCCGCTGGCTGCAGCTCAGGCACACCAGCAAACACTGTGACACTGCTCTGCTCTTGGCCAGACACACCGGAACCGGAACCGATTCTGAAGAAGAATAACAACACGCCGCCTTGCTTCCTTTGGTTTGTTCTGTATGAAGCCCTGAAGTCCAGACGTGTGTTTCTTCACCGTGGCCATGCTGAGCCATGGTGGCGCCCGCTTCAAGGAAAACACCATCCTGAGGTGTTAACCACGTAAAAACTGGATTCTCATCAGAGGAGGTCTGCAGTCGAACCAGATGCACTTTAAATGAGTGCATTTTAAGTTGTTCAGGTGTTTTGTTTTATCCTGGCATTGCAGGACAAGGAAGGCGCGTTACTTTAATTCATGACAAACGCATGGATGGACTTCTAAAAATCTGATGGACTGTCTTTTTAAAAAAAAGGCAGCAAATGCATCCCATGATTCACTGGTTCTAGGAAAGGTGACGCACATTTACAAAACAGACACCTGTGTTTGAATGGAGCCTGCACTTAACCCACAACCTCTCCATCTCGGCGGAGCCCGACCGAGAGCCGAGCGAGAGCCGAGCGAGAGCCGAGCGAGAGCCGACCGAGGGCCGACCGAGGGCCGACCTCCGACGCTGCAGCAGAGGCCGTCTCATCGACTCCATGTGTAGATGCTGCTGCTACAGTCATGGTCTCTGCCCTCCATGAATTTGGCTGTAACCTGATCTCTCGGTCCTCCTGTAAAGGCAGCTACTGACCTGATGAGCTGCTCGGCTTCACTGAAACCTGTTTTTTTGCAGCAGCAGCAGTTAACATGAAGCTTTTAACTTTATCTTTGTGTTTTAATTCCTGCTCAGATGGGACTTATTCCTGCTTTTACAACATAGTTTAAGCTGAGACAAATCTGCAGCATTTAATTTTAAATTTAATGTAATGCCCAAATTAGACAGCTCTCTCAGTAATTGAGTCACCACATCCCAGTCAGAGACCCGCTGCAAGCATCGGTTTGACGACGTACTTGAGGGGTCTTGAGCCTCCCAACCTCACATTATGTGGCGTCATATCCTCCCCACGGAGCTGCATACGCGACTAAATCAGAATATAATGGCCTTACGTCTCCACAAAACCCCTGAGATGTGCATTGTTTTGATCCGGCTTATACACAAACCCTGTTGAGGTTGATCTCAGCCGTCACTGGGCTCCAGTGCCAGCCAAAATACTGTCACATCTGGGATCCTTCACCGAGAGATCATGCTTTGTGACCCAGGGGGAAACGGATGGTGAGGACGCCAACACCGAGACGTCTCTCTTCCGTGTTTCTTCATTGCATTTTCCCGTCTTTTTCTCCCCTGCACGGCTTGTCAGGTTCGCTCTGCGTGCACCGAGCGTCTCCGGCGCTCTGCTCTGTGAATGTGGGTGGCTGCCGATCCACCTCTCCCGTCTCTCCCCTGCTTTCATCAGCCATCTCTCCTTCATGATCCCATCTATTATTGAAAGCAGTTATCCACCCCTCCTCCCCGCGCTCCCCAAACCCCAAACTCCAAGCCGAGCCCAGGCCCCAGGACCCCTGCCCCCACCAGAGGAGCTGAATTATGTATGGTGTGTTTCAGTGAGAAGGAGGATTCGCCATGACCTACATAACCCCTGTAGCCCTGAGCATCCCATGTGACTCCCCGGTATGGGCAGATGCACATGTGCGCACATTGGAAGAAGAAAAAAAAAAAAACTGCACGTCTTGCCAAAAGATTCCCGAAGACAATGCGTTTTGTTGAAACGTGCAGACTTGAGCTGTGAATGTAATGGAGGCAGACACGCGCACACGAGACGGACCTGTTCATAAACCTGACTCCTGCAGACCTGGGGGATGACCTAACAAGCTCGGACAAACACCAATTGTCTCTCACCTCCCTCTGAGTCGCCTCCCTGCGCTCCCCCTGTGAAGCCCAGTCCCATCAAGCCACATCAGGGAGCAGGCATCTCAGCGCTGCCACCCCGATCCCTCACCCCCGCTGACCCGGTGTGTGCCCAGGGATCAGACAAAAGAACACGGTGCTTGGCGTGGAAGAGCGCCCACAGAGCTGTCGCTTCGGCACGCGAAGTGGTTTCAGTCGCACAGACAGCTTCACTAATCCCAACCAGCCAGTGACTGCCTTGTCACGCAGGACCCAAAATGGCGGCCTGACCAAAAAAAAAAAAAAAACAAGTCCAGCTGCCCCCCAAGTGGATGGAAATCCAGCCAAAGTGGGAGCAATTACTCACCCACAATGAGGACAATAGCGGCCGCTGGAGGTGGGGAGGGATTGACGCGCTTGATTAAAATATGAGGTAAATTAAATTTTTGCAGCGCGGAGCCGGGCCCAGCAGGGCCGGGTTTACTCAGGGGACAGATCAAAGTGTGAGATGACAAAGGGGGCCGATGATGCAAGGTGACGGGTTAAAACACGGGCCAACGCTTTCAAACGAAAAGCTTGAGAATAAATTGCCCTCATCGAATACCTGTCTTCCAAATGTGGGTTCAGCGAGCGGGCAGAGTCCAGAGCCGCCCCTGAACGCTGAGTGGGCGGCGGCGGCGGCGGCGTACAGTAAAATGTGTCTTTGTTTTGAGTTCACACATCTCTGACCTCCTTTGCTAAATCCCCCGCGCTCTCCCCTCCACACACCGGGTGTGAAAAGTACGGCGCACAGCGTTGCTCCCTCTCTGGGCCGTGGAGCCTCCTGCCAAGGCGGGGGCCGGCAGGAGGGGAGGTTTGGGAGGTGGAAGCCAGAACATGACCTCCAGCTGAGGGAAAGCGAGCGCTGCAGTGTGCTGCGAACACAGACCACAGGGGCGAAGCAGATCTGTATCTGCAGCGACAGCTTCCATTTTGTCAAGTTTGAGCAACAAATCTGTGACCTGAGGACTTGTAAAGGAAGAAGAAGCTCTGCGTTACGTTTCATCGCTCCTCTGGGTCGGCTGTCTTGCAAAATACAAAAGTGTTTTGCTAATTTATTGCAGAACTTCAGCCTCCATTACTCTACTGGTTAGAAATTCCCGACTTACACAACATCAGACTGATAATTCCTTCAGATGTGACGGATCAGCTCAGTGGTCCAAAGCGTTTTTGGTTTTTTCCAGTTCAGACTTGAAGCAGTTAAGAAACGTGATGAATGCCTTCATTCCTCCAGCCGGCCTCCTGGACGTCTGGACATGTGGCTGTAGAGCTGATTGGCTTTGATTGAAGCAGAGGCCTGACGGTATCTCTGATTGAGCTGCAGCTCTTCATTCCTATGATTCATTTGTCTTCTGCAGCACTCGGGTTCAACTCTTGCTGTTTTTTAAATGCACTCCAGAACCATATTGGACATCACGTTAATGCATCTGGGGGACAAAAGGCCGAGCATTAGTTCTTCTTCCCCGTACTGTCCTCTGACTGTAGGAAGCTTCGACAACCTCGATGGAAAGAACTTTCATTAATAGTAAAACTGACCAGGTACCAGTCATTGGACCTGAAGCCTCTGACCCGTCACTCGTGTCCTCTGTGTGGCTCTGATCACTGCAGGATGAAGTCCTGCTCCTCTGTGGACGCAGCAGCACCATGACCAGGACCGAGACCTCAGAACTGTCTTCTGTGCAGCGTGACGGTTTAAAAGCAGAAATCATTAAAAAAATAACTTGAATTTCTTTGATTATTTGTTTCAGAATTTAAAATGTGTATAATCGACATGTCTAAACTTCCTTCATGCTAACAGCTGTTATCCTGCTGAACACACACTTCAGATATTTCACTCCTCAAACTGTAAAATCGTTTCCGTGCTCGTCTCCTTTCTGTTCTGTGTGAACACACCTGCACTAAGTGCTACTATTATTATTTTTATTTTTTTTACTGGTGAAATGGGGCTGCAGGTGTCTCGGTGGTTAGCACCGTTAGCTCCTCACAGCTAGAAGGTCGCCGGTTCACGTCCCGGTGAGGACACCCGGGATCTTCCTGCGTGGAGTCTCCATGTTCTCCCCGTGCAGCGTGGGTTCTCTCCGGGTTCTCCGGCTTCCTCCCACAGTCCAGAAACATGCTGAGGTTAATTGGTGATTGTAAATTGTCCGTAGGTGTGAATGTGAGTGTGCTTGGTTGTCTGTCTCTAAGTGTAGCCCTGTGATAGACTGGTTACCTGTCCAGGTGAACCTGCCTTCACCCTGAGTCAGCTGGGATAGACTCCGCCCCCCATGACCCTGGTGAGGATGAAGGTGTAGAGATGATGGATGGTTTGTTTTTAAATGAGAAATAAAGAGATTTTGATTGAATGTTGTGGTCTGAGGCTTGTCAGGTTTTCTGTGGAGCAGCAGATGGTTTGTGCTGAAAGCTGAAAATCCAAAGATTCTTTCTGTTTTTAGTGTCTGTCTCTGATAAATGGTGTCTTCTTGGCTTTTTTTTTTTGCTTCTCAAACCGGCCGCTGGGTTTTGGGGATGAGAGCTTCTCGCCTGATCCTGACGACATCATGTGTCAGATTATTGTGTGCTGATGTGTTCTGTAGACTGATCCTTTCATAAGAATGAACCCTGACGTTTTCGTCCTCTCCTCCAGATGCTATGGGTTTGTCAGACGTCGCCCACGTGGAGAGCATCCAGGAGAAGTCCCAGTGCGCCCTGGAGGAGTACGTCAGGAACCAGTACCCCAGCCAGCCCAACCGCTTCGGCCGCCTGCTGCTGCGCCTGCCCTCGCTGCGCATCGTCTCGTCCCCGGTCATCGAGCAGCTGTTCTTTGTGCGCCTGGTGGGGAAGACGCCCATCGAGACGCTGCTCCGCGACATGCTGCTGTCGGGCTCCAGCTACAACTGGCCCTACATGCCCACGGTGCAGCGCGAGCGGCCGCTCTCCCTCCACTACAACGAGAACGGGCCCTAAAGGCTGGAGACTCCCACCAAGGAGAAGCTGCGGGGGGAAGACTTCAGGCGGACCTGACTACTCATCCAATCCATCCTTCCTTCCCTCCATCGCTCTCAGCTTTCCCGGAGGAGGCGTCTTCCTCACCATTCCGCCCTAAAGACTGACAACACGATACGTCCCGGTTAAACACGCCAGCCAATCGCACACCATTGCCAATGCAGAGCCTCGGCGGCCCGTCGCGGCGGTTTGAGATGTGGCATGAGACGGGCAGCTTGGTAGGACGGGTGATTGCGCAGTTCACCAGCAGGTCTGTTGGACTCACTTCAGATGTCAATCTCATGAACAAACCAACCCCAATGCAAACAAAAAATCACTTCCTGGTGCTACGCCGACGCTCACGCAGGCTGCCTACAAGCAGCGGCCAATACCGAGCAAGGGCTTTGCTAGTGGACTCCTGAGCCGGAGCACAAGGCCCGCTGTACATTTACCAGTTTTTGAGAAGAAAACCAGAAGCCATTAAAAAAAAAAAAGACAAATGCCAAAATGTCTTGAACTTTTGCAGAGGACATGTTTTATTGTGTGTGTTTGTATTAGCACTGTTTGTATGGAGAGAAAACTCATGATTGTGTTCATATGTACAGTATATCATGGATTCATAGGCATCTAAAGCATATTAGGGTTCAATGGGAAAGCTCAGGTTCAGAGGGTGGGACAGACGGACAGACGGACGGACACGACCAGCCCTGCAGATCTCTTCTCAGCAGCCTGTGCCAAAGCTGAAAGACGCGTATTGTTTGGAGTATTTCTGTGGTCGTGTTGGTGATGTAACAGAACTTCTGGTTTGTCTGAAACTGTTTTGGGGTCTCAGGGGGAGGAAAGTACAAATAAAAGCTTAGGCACTTGTAAATTAGTCAGAACTACACTTCCTCACTGGTTACACTCACAGCACTGACCCCCGATGGACCGACCCGCGTTCTGACTGATCAGAAAGCCCATTACAGCTCCCTCCATGACCTCATCACAGGAGCACGCCGCTCTTCCTCTTCTTGTGTTTTTTAGTCATGATTGTCAGTATTGGACCTTTTAGAGCGGGGGGGAGGGGGGGGGACTAGCTGTACTTGCCTTAGAACAAAGATTTTGTCACTGAGCATTTATCTTATGACTGTGCCATAATCTCTCGTTACCTGTTATAACAGGTCTTATGTCCTGTCAGGAGGGAACTGAGCGGCGTGACGGCGGCCGACTTTCATGCAATCAGTAGACGTCACACATTTCTGCTTTAACATCGTCGGCACTTCCGGTTTGTAAACCTCACGCCAGCTCTTTTCCGGTTCCTGCTGATATTGTGGTGTAGGGAAACCCCTCAACTCGTGTCATGGAGCTTATCGTACCGATACCATAGAATATGTATCACTAACCTGAAAACCTCAGTCTATGTTACCATATTATCCCCGTTGGACTTATGACTGTGACTTAGCGTAGGACGATTTTAAGTTGTTTTTTCTTCCCCTCGGTGGAAGTCAGTTTGTTTGTCTCACATTTCCAACATGGCATCGTGGTGTCAGGTACCGGTATTGGAAAAGCCATCTGGGACCGTAGAAAGCTGTCTGTTGGTGAATAAGTTCACAGAACGTTTCTATGAGTTTGTTTTTATCCCTCTGCTTTTGTTTGGAAATCTGGATTATCCATGAATTCAATAAAGTTCTTTTGTTCACACTCAGCTCTCTGCTGTCTGTTACTGTCTCCTGCTGAGCACCAGACGGGTCACTGGGAGCTCTGGGAATGTTTCTGGTGCGATTTTAAAGGTTTTTATCTGATGTTTTAATAATTTATTGTCGTTTTACAGATTATTTCCCATCTTTGTTTAAATGACAGGTAACTAGTAAAATCATAGAAAAAAGTAATAATTTATAAGCTAACTGTAATAAAAACAGCAAATAACGTTCACACCAGGAAGCTGTGTTTTTACAACTGTTTAAAGTTCAACCATAAAATTCACCATTTTACTGAAACATCAACAATATCGTTGTTTTACAGATGATTTCCCTTATTTGAAAGAAAAAATGTGCATATGAAGGATTTTAAAAAGGAAGTTTTACAGATTTTTTTTTAAACATTCCAGATAAAATCTAATAAAATCTAAAAATGCATTAGTTTACGTTGTGACTGCAGCACAACCAGGTCCAAACCAGATAACGGCCACATCAAAAATCTAGATTTTCACAAGTAGTGATTAGTTTTGTTCACAACATCTGACCTTTATTTAATGAATTTATTTTATAGATTTTAGTTTAATTTATTTATTTTACAGTTTTTGAACCCTACAGGATCAGGTTGTTTTTTTAAATATACTCAAATATTCCTGACACTCTTGATGCCAGAGTTTCATCGTGAGCTGATGAGAGCTTCTTCTCTTTTCCCTCCAGACCATCACAATGTCGCCTGTTTGCCTAAACACAGGTATGAGAGAGGTCACACCTGTTCACCAGTCAACACTTGACTCTTGGGCTGCTTCTTGTTGCTGTGCCGCCTCCCTATAAGGACTTCCTTCCTTTCCTGAGGCTGGCTGACAGTGGGCGGGGCCTTTCAGTTAACCCAGAGGCCCAGGTGTGCTGACAGTCTGATCACACCTGAGCCTCATCACAAGCCTGAGAGTGAGACGCCAGACTCTGGAGTAACTTCTGCCTTTCACCTTGTGGTCCGATTTTAGACCAACCAACAACAACAAAACATTTTTAAAAAAAATAAAAAGATCTGTTCACTGAAGCCGGCTATGCTGGTCACCTGTGAGCCTGGTCACCTGCTGGTCACCTGCTGGTCACTTGCGAGCCTCGTCACCTGTGAGCCTGGTCACCTGTGAGTCTGGTCACCTGCTGGTCACCTGCTGGTCACCTGTGAGTCTGGTCACCTGCTGGTCACCTGATGGTCACCTGTACGAGATGTCAGTCGGAGATGGCTGCTGTTTGCTGAATCAAGGTGAGACCACACAACACACTACCTGCCAGTCTTCTCTTAGTGTTAAACCATGAGCTCACCCAGATGCTAGCTGACAGAGAAACGTAGTTCCTGTTTACGGCAGCAGAAGCGCTGCTGGACATGAAGCTCTGCTGGGCGACAGGTCCATTAAACCCTTTGTTCTGGTTCTTGAACACTTCCTGCCTGTATGAACTGTTCTGGTTTATCTAACTGCTGCTGAACCTGAAACACAGACAGGTGAATATGAAAGTGTGGTGATGTAAATCTTTCTACAACATAAAGACACCTGACCATCGGTGAGACGGTCCAACAGAGCCCCAGTACAACTGAACTGCATGTTCAGCTTTGATGCCAGATGAAGTGTTGGTAACGTAGCACAGATGCATTTCTAATAAGCCCATCTTGTCCTGTGTTTTACTGCTTCTGTTTCGGTAGCTCCCTTGCAGCCAATCAGATTTTCAGTGGGGTGGGACTTGTCACCATGGCAACCCAGAAAATGGAGGCGAAGCGTCAGACGTGTAGTGAAAGGGTCATATTTAAACCCGACCCATGGCATCGTTTTCTGAACCAAGCCCAGTTATTTTAGTGCTTCTCCTGAATCAGGCTTCTGTCGTATGAGAGTGTCTGACGACGTGAGATGTTTTTCTGAACCGAACCAGAAAACCCGTTCTGTGAGCCTGACGGTTCCTCGTCCATCGCAGGACGCAAACTCTGCTCAGCTGGATGGAGGTCTGGCCAGGGGTCTAGGACTCACAACCTAACTGAGAGCGCAGTTTAGTCGTATGAGGATGTGATTTTGTAGAAATGGGGTGGCATCCTGCATCAGCAGATCAGAACAAAACCCAACTCCTTAAACTGCTGCACATGTGCCCCGGTCCAGAACAACGACGGTGAAGGACTACCGTCACACTGTAATGCCGTTCAGTCGACTAGTGTGTGTGTAAATATATAAATATAGACTCCAGAAGTGCAGACTACCCACAGTTTGAGTGCCTCCGATGTCCAGCTGGTTGATCCATTTGAGCTTCAGAGCTCGTTTGTGATGGTGGAAGTTCTGTGAGCTGCTGATCCACCTGAACCTGATCCTAAACTGCTCTGATTGTGGATGAGGAACAAATCCAGTGAGATGATGCTGGAGGCTCAGGAGATCAGTAGATGAGGGTTTAGTTTTGATCATTTCAGATTTTATGAGTCCTTTTTGTTTCTCTTTCTTCTGCCTGGCTGCTCTAAATACTACAATACCCACAATCCTGTGGTGCTGCTGCTACTGAGGAGAACAGAAGACAGGATTCAGAACATCTTGTAGTAGCTGGACGACAGCGCTGTAGTCGCCAGTTTTCTCCAGAGGTGGAGGATTAATTAAGCATCAGCAAATACTCTGGTACAAGTTAAAGCAAATGCATTTAAAACGTAAAGAAAACGTACAAAAGTATCAGCATCAGAGCATACGTACAGAACCACAACGTTCTGCGTTCATAACGGCATGTTGGGACTCACGTGACCTTCTTTTATTTACACATCTACAATGTTTTGACTTGAGTGTTTCATGTGACCACGCTGCGTATGTCGGTCACACTCGGTTAAATTTTTCAGCCCTGAAGCCAAACAATCAGAAGATGCTGCTGCCCAGCGCAGGCTTCACAGGCTAGTGAGGGAACCTGAGGTTTAACTGAGGATTACGGCGCTGGTCCACTTCTTACAGCAATACATCATCATGATAACGGATCTGAACTCCTAACCAGCTCCAGGTTTTGCTGGAGACGATAAATCAACGTGTTTAAAACCATCATTCCTGGAAGATGTGGCAGTGCTCAGTGTGAGATGGTTGGAGGGTCTCTGAGGAGGGACGGAGGTCTGAGAGCTGCTACGGCTCAAAGTCATCTAAAAAAAGGAACCGATGAAGCACTAAAGCCTTCGATCGCTTTGAATGACTTTAAGTTTGTTCTTTAACTGTTTGCTGAAAGACTCCAACTGTTATTTATTCTTTAATTGGTCTTTTTCACGAGGACCATAAAGAACCACGTTGTTGAACAGTTTGTGTTGCATTAGTAAGGATTAAACAACGAGGAGCCGTGTATTGTACATTATATATATATTGTGTTTTACACTCCGCTGCTGCAGTCAAACCGTATGATGCACGGCTCCTCGTTGTTTAATCCACCTATAGCATGGTCCCACACAGCCAGCAAACACACAACACATCCATTTCATTAACAGAACTTGCTAAAAATGTCTACGTTTTTGGGACTATTTTATACAAATACCACACGCCAGTTAGCCGTAGATTTCTCACTGACCATGGTGTCATAGAAAATGAACTGAATGTTAAAAAGAAGAAGAAAAGTCCATTGAGGTAACTCCTACGTGACTGAAGTGTGACTCGGACTGAACCTTTACGTGAGGCTCTGACTAGCTCACCTTCACACAGCTGACATCCTGCTGCAGGTCTCTGTGCTGAGCAGCAGCTGGGAGCTGTTGGCCTCTATTCACTTTAAAATTCCTCTAATGGCTGGAGGGTCATTGTTTGTTCTTGGGGATATGCGGCTCTACACCTGTCCATGTTTGGTCACCTGGTGTAACTCCGCCCTCTTTCATGTGAGCTCACGGCCAGATTCAAACCAACATAGAGACGCTGTGGGTCTGTAGCAGAGCCCGAGGCCTCGGATCAGGACGGAGAAATCCTCCTGCTGTTCACTCACAGATACAAAACATCTGGATTCGATGAGGCGCGCGCTGATCAATGCTACGGATCAATCAGTGACTTCAAGCCAAACGGGGGCTTTTCTCACCCTGGGATGCAGCCCGGACGCTGGTGGAGGCTGGTTGGAGCATGACGGCGAGCAAACAAACACCGAGCCTTGGTGTGTGACAGCAAGAACACACATGGTCTCTGACCTCTGGGTTCAAGGTGTGTCACCAGGTGTGTGTGTGAGCAAACATGGCTGCTGGTGGCGCTCAGCTCCAGGAGGCGGGTCGAGGTTCGTACCTCCAAGCTCTCAGACATGATGTGGAGTTCCTCCTCAACACTCGTGAACACACACAAAAACACACACTCCCCCACATGGTAACCTCGTGCCCTTTACACTCAGCCTCCCCTCCTCCAGCCGCCCCCCCTCCCCTCCCTCCCCTCCTCTGTTCCAGCCCCCTGCCCCCCACCTCCTACCCCACCGCCCCCCGCCTCCCGCCTCCTACCCCCCCGCCCGGCCCGGCCCGGCCCATGTGTGTGTGCGTACCGTGAGTAGCTGATTGACTTATGCCTTCATTTCAGAGCTGTCACTCCTGGCCAAACACCATGACCCTTCAACCTCCATTTTGGAGCCGCACATTTTTTTCTTTCCCCTCACCATATGAATATAAAAAACACATGTGGCCCAAAGGTGTGTGTGTGTGTGAATGTTTATGTGTACAGGTAAATCAAACTGACATAGCTCCTTTGAATGGCAGCAGCTGAATTACTTTTGCACTTCAATTTTGCCCACCTGCCATTTATGGCAAACACTCGGCTCAGCGTAAACCATAAAAGCAAAACGCGTGGCTGCGAGATACGAATCAGAGCCAGTAAATACGGCCGGCTACAGCACCAGGTGCAGCAATTACAGCGTTTTTGTTTGAAGGTAATTTACTTGGCATGTCACAAATTAGTGGCCGTTAGTTGGCCTGCACTGTCGGCTGACTTGGTGCATCTCGTCTGAGGAGAAGCAACGATTCAAAAGCACCATTTATTCTGCATCTACAGTGACTCTGCACTTCAACCGCTTTTTCTTTTGGACCTGTTTTAGAGGGACTCTGGTCAGTCAGCACTCACTGGTTTCTCTACATGTTCCTCTGTGGAAGCATTCATCATGTGGAGTGGGGACTCTCCTACGGCGCCATGTCCAGCTCGTTTTCCTCTTTCTGTTGCTGCTGGTGTTTTCTGAGATCAGCTGATGACTGTCCCACCAGTGGAATGGTTTTGAAAGCTGGCTCTAGTGTTGTTGCTGCAGCTCTTGTTTGATTGAGGAGACACCTGAGAGGCCCGTTAATAGGCTAGTGATGTGTGTTGAGCCCAAAGTCAGAGTTTTCAGAGCCTTGGTAGCTGATGCAGTTCCAGAGGAGGTTCTGGTCACAGTTTGGGCTTTAAATCGGTTGTAACAGGCGCCACAGTTTGACCAGTTGTTCTCATGATGTTCTGTCTTCGTGATGCGGATGAGATGCTATCGCTGCAAACCTGTCGTTGATGTTAAACTGAAGGAAGCTGTGCACCAGCCGTATACACCTCGTTGCCATGGTAACCTATTCATTCAGCTGGAGATGCAGAAAATGCATAAAAATGTCTTCTGTTTGGTCCTGATTTGCTGGGAATGGATCAGTCTGTTGGGATTCACAGGAGAATCTTCTATCAGCGATAACTCTCTCTTAGAACCTGCCACCGTGATTTCTGCGTCTCTTTCATTCTTAGTGCTTCTCTACCAACTTCCTCTCTCGCCTTGTGTTGCATGTTGAGATTCTTCACAGCTCTCAGTGACACCGACCTGTTGGACTGAAGTCTGGGTCAAAGATCACTGATGCCCACCGTTGTGATGCTCGTCTTCTCCAACTGGCCTTCAGGTTGTATCAGGGCAGCAGCTCATAGGAGCCTGGCTATGTCAGACTGACTGTTTTCTCCTGGCTGATGTTTAAATCCTCACACTGTAGTTTGGTTTTCTGTTTGTCTTTCTCACAGTAATCAATGTCTTCTACTGATAGAAAAGACATCAGCATCAATATAGAGACAGATGATCTGTGTGATGAGCAATTTAAGCTGTTATTGTTTCGATAAAATATCCCATATTTCCAACATGCATCTATCTGAATTCAGATAAGCTGCACGTGTGGTTTAGCATTCAGCAGCACCTCCATTCAAAGGCTGCTGACTGTTTCTCAGGTACCAGTGTCTCAGTAGTCTCCTGTCATTTTCATATTTCACCTCCCAGCACAAGAGCTCCTCACATTTACATTCACACATACGGGACACAAACGATGCATCCGTGCAGAGCGTGTGCAGGTAGACGGTCGCAGCCATCAGGTCCCAGCCAGAGGTCGGGATGACAAACACAATAAGGCAGCAGATTCATCACCCCGTGCGCTCTGACAGTAATTGTCCCGGGTCCATGTCACCGTCCCCCCTGTTAAAAATATAAGGGACGCTCCTATGACAGAGACGACATCGGCGCCAGTCACATGCGTTTAAGCCAGACACCTCCGCTATTTGTTATGACACACTTTCAATTTAGCAAAAGGGCCCCGGCCAAGATGAGCAGTGCCCTCGGTGGGAGGAGACGGGCCTGTGAGAGCGGGTCGCCGTGCGGGTAATTTAGTCCTGGGCGGAGGAGGCGAGACGTGTGGAGGGATTTTTGTTTAATAAAAAGGCCCGTTTTGTCTTGCTGCTAAATGTGAGTGTTAGCAGCACAAGGGCGAGCGAGACGTCCATCTCTGGGGGATACGGCAGCTCAGATCGATAGGTGGGATGTCAGATTGAATTGAGGTCAGCTTTGTCTCCCCAAAGAGGTCCCACTTACTGGCTCGCCATCAGAATAAAGCGGGGCATTAAGTGAAGGCTGGGGGGTGACTTGTGTGTGTGACCCTGGTCCTGTCGGAGCAGCGGGCTTTCTGTTCGGCAGCATGTTCTGGGAGGTGTGTGTCTGCTCTCTGAGGGATCAATACGCTGATGAGATGTGGCCAGGCTGCTGCTGCTGCTGCTGCTCACTTCTATCAAAATGTTAAAACGTTCAGGCTTTCGGCTCAGACGGGACAAAACGCACACGTGTGAGCGGATGTGGCGGCGGGTCGGTGGTGTGAAGCGCTGCAGTCTGGAGCTGTAATGACTCGTCAATGAATCAATCGTTTGTTTGTCAGCAGCCATTTCACTGTAATTGGTTTAGCATTTAAAAACATAAAGATATTTAAACTGCTGTTTTGTGAGAGTCTAGGTTTGTATTTGTTCTAGTTTACATAGAAAGAATTTAATGATGCCTAACGAGCTGCACTGGTATTATACTGGTATTATACTGGTATTATACTGGTATTATACTGGTATTATACTGGTATTATACTGGTTTGCACACCGTGCAGCAGAGACTCTGTCCAGAGTGGAGGGACTCTCCACCCACTAGCTTCTCTCCTGCTCGCCGTGCTCATTCACGCTGTAGGTCATGTGGTTCATGTTCTCATTTCTATGCTTTTCTGTTTCTGACGACAGAACCAGTGACTGAATGTTAACCGAGCCAGTTTCAGCTGCACATTTTCAGTCAGCTTAACGATCAGAACGACTGCACGAAGGCAGTGAATGGTCCAATATGGTCACTTTATTATTATTATTTTGTTCTGTTTTTTTCGTTGTTCAGGGGTTTGATTCAGAAAATAATGGTTTATTTGAGTTCTTGGTAAAATGGCTGCTCGATCAGTAGTAAAGAATAAATAAAGGCTGAGGTTGCTGCTGCATAAACACTGACATGTTCTGACCCGATAAGGCGGGAATGCAGTCCGTCTGTGCTGCGTTTGTTTCACATCGTCTGTTCTGTCACTGTTACCAAACTCTGAGGGAGCTTTTCATGGCTGTTAAAACTCAGAATCAATCATGCAGCTAAACTCTCAACCACCGAACAGAACAAGACGAAGCCAAAGTTCATTTTGAGTTTCATTAATTTTCTCTTGTGTTTTTTTTTTTTTTTTAACTTTCTGTGATTTATATCTGAATGCATGACAAGAGCCAGGCCAGAAACCCTCGACCGAGCACCCCCTCCGGACACTTGATATATGGAGCAATGCATCTCCAAAGCTAATATAATAATGAGTTGGATCTGTGTCGACGTGTGTGGCCCAACAGTGGACTGTTTGTGAAGATGTCCCAAAAGCAATACCCCCATTTCCAGAATCAACACACCCCCATTTAGCATTCCCAGATCCCCTGAAATGAAACGTTCATTTTTTCCTCAACTATCATCTCCGGCAAAGCATTGCAGGGGAATTGGATCTGTCTCGACACAACCCCTCTCCACTCAGATCTCATCAAGCGTGGGCTGGAGTCGCCCCTCTCCCACGGAAATTGCTCTGAACGGCAGGGAAATGTACATCATTGAGGTGCCGACCAAAAATGGCATCGGCTCCCTTTCGCATACAGACGCCGCCCCCCCACCAGCGCTCCTCTTATAAATCCTTAAAAAGGGCCCTGACTCCAATGTATGGCAACACCATCAATATTGATGTGGGAGAAAGTTCTTCCAAAGCCTCCTCAGTCACAGAACATTAATATTGATGGTGTTGTGCACCAGCCTGGACGCTTGGTGGGACTCTAAAATGGTAATGACGTCTGGACTGGGGGTTAGAGGCCAATATCATCGCTGAATATGGACATAGCTGTTTAGCTGCACAGCAGACAGGGGGCCACGCCAATCATCATGTCCTCCTCGTCAGCCGGCCCGGACCAGGAAGGGCATGTCTGAGGTCGCACAGCAACTCTTACTTCATTTGATTTTATTCTTCCAGTGAACTTTCACTCCCAGAACAGAAGCAAAGATGCTTCAAGAGAGAGCGAGCAAGGCGCTGCACCATCAGCCGCTTGGTTGGTGTTCAATATAGAACGTCATGTGGATTTCAAACAGTGTGCAGAACTGGAGGAACACAAGTTATTTAGAGCAGAGATGTTCCTATTAGCACCACAAACTGATCAAGTGATTGTTTTTAACCAGATGACTTAAACTCTTTCTGAATAAATAATCATCTTTTAATGATTGGAGGGATTTTGTAGGCGAGTGCATCTGCACAGAGACAGAACGGCCGTCTGGAGTCCTTCTACATGGTGTGGATCTGGTTTTCTGTTCTTGCTTTTGGTCAGCATCTTCCTGTTTGTTGCCAAAACGTTTCCATAATGTTTCTTGATGACTCTTCTGCTCATGTGGAGCCTGCACGTCGACAAACTCAGCATCATGTGAATAAAGCTTAAAAACCACCACAGAGCCTGAACACAGAGTAAACGCTGCTCTTTCATCCTCCTGTAGATCCGTCCTGGACGACCTGTTTTCTTTGTGTGAAGTCGTAGCGCGACGTGTTCAGGCGACGCTGCTGCATGATGTCACTGTGTTGATGCTGAAACCATAAATCGTGCAGCTTTGCTATTTTACTTTATATCTGCATTTTGTATTTTAAAAAAGACAAACGTGATCTCCTGAGTCAACGTCTGGTCGCGTTTGATGGGAAACGTTGTAGATTTACCATAAATGACAGAAAATGTCCTGTTAGGTTAGACAAAGCAGCAAATGTTGTAAATGCAGCAAGTTGTTATTGAGCTTGTCAGTAAATAACAGGAAATGCTCTGCTTCCTTTTTAAACTTCAGACACCATTTAAAAAGGAGAATTAACTTTTTTCTCGTTCTTTTTATTTTCAATCTGTCGACTCTTAACAGGAAGTCCAGGTAATGAGCTCCTGCTTCTGTTTTCTAAATCCTTAGTTTTTTCGTGGTCTGTAGGATTCTGTGTGTTTGTGATTTGGGTTGTGAAGTCCGGACACCTCTGCCTGTGCTGCTTTGGTTCTGACCATCCATTAGTCTTTTATCTGTCTCTGAAGAACAGCAAATCACCAGAGTGGCCCTTTAAGAACATCTGACGCCGAATGACCTGATTTAATCACTCTTTGCATGATTTTATCAGCCTTTTGTGATTGATTCGACCAATCGGCTTCATTTGCATGTGACTTTGAAGCACTAACCTGCGACACGCCGCCGCATCACGCCGGCGTTCTGCGGGTAGCGGTAATAACCCATCAGCCTCATGATATCATGGCTCTGTCGTCATGGTGCCCTCTGCTTGTGCAAACATTAGATTATGCTGAGGTTGTTTTCTGGGTCAGTAAGTTAAATATTTCAGATGGTTTATTTTTAGCGCCGTCTGTTTCCACTTTGTGCATGCGCTGCACGTTTGTGTGTGTGTGTGTGTGTGTGTATGTGTGTGTGTGTGCACGCACACATTAGTGCATCTCTCACACTGTCTGCAGGCTGCATTTGACCCACTAAGTCATCTTCACGTGGCCCATGGGATTTATCAATTGAGTGTTGTGTGCAGAAGGGGGCCGTCATATTTGGCTGCCAACTGTCTCCTAATTCCAACTCTACACGGAACCTGTGTCGCCTGTTTGAGCTGATTCTGTTTACAAGTCGGTGGAGCGTTGGGACGCTTTAAAAACACCATACAGATCCTCAGAGAGCTGTTTGTGCACGAAATACATATGAATTGCCTGTCTTCTTCTACAACTCTCTGTTAGGTTGCTTCCACCTAAATAATTTAAGGTATAAATACAATCCAGCACAATGTACAACACGCAGTGTGCTGACAGCAGTGGGAAAGCTGGATCACATTAGATCACTTGTACATGGCATTGAACCATCAGGGCGCAAAGAGGGCATTGTAATTGCTGCAGAGATGAGTGGTCATTGAACTGTAAAAAGCAGACAAGTTTTCCACAGATTATGAGAAACAGAATGATTGGAAACTGCCCAGGGGCAAAGCTCCCATGATAGTTTCTGACCTTACCACATATGTGGAATCAATGCGGGGCTCTGTTGTTGACCTTAGCTGTTCTCTGCAACACATACCGCTGTTCTGTTTCCTAGAGACAGCTCTCCCACAGTATCTCTGCTCATCCCTCGCTCTGCTCTCCCTCGTTTCACCTCTCCCTGACTTTCTTTGGGTTTTTGTAGCTGCTTTGATGATCTTCCTCGCTGAAAACTTTAGGGATGTCAAGATATAAGGATCGATATCTCTCTGCACTAAATGTTTGTCTTGTTCTTTGTCTGTATGCAGGCTGTTGCACTGCCGGATATCCAGGTAAAGGAAAAGGCTGTACCAGTGTTTGTAGCTTGAAGTTTAAAAAAATAAAATAAAAAACGTTCCCACACAGATGGCAGATGAGCAGACGCTCACACAAGTCATGCGTGCAGCCATCTGTTTTGGATGTTGTGTAGCTCTTGCTGGCTTTTCAGCATGGATCAGCCCGTCACGTTCCCATCTTGCTTTTAGGTTCACCAAAGCAGAAAATGTTGCAGCAATAAAACCCAAAACTAATAACAAACAAAACCGTGTTGCCTGCCTGATTACATGCAGATGAATTAACCCTCTGAAGCCCAAACGGCTGCTTGACGTCCTCACTGTGGACTCAGCTCTCAACATAAAGTCCTGCTCCTCCATGCAGACAGCACAGCCGTGGCTACAAGGAGCGAGAACTGTAGAAATACTCAGTCCTCTGCACAGTCGCGTTGTGGAGTCTAATACAAGTGGAAACAACCAGCTCATTCCCAGGTTGAAGGCACAATCCTATGAGGAGGTAGAATCCCAGTGGTCTGTATCCTGCTGGAAACAGGACGTCCTCTGTGAGGGCAGCTGTAGTCAGAGTAGAAGCACAGCCATCATTTTCATCAAACCGTCCCCCTCGTGGCCTACGGATGGCGTACCGTCATCCTGGATGAGAGCGCTGTACAGGATAAAGGCGATCTCTCAGAACCATTAAACGATGCTCCTACAGGCCCAGACATAACAGAACCAAACCTCTCAGTTCTGTTTTTAAGGAAATGTATTTCTGCCAGATTATGTTTGTAACACAAAACAAATGGATTTTTATTTTCTTTACATTTTATTGTACAGTTTCAGTGTTGCTCCTACAGCCAACCAATCACGTATGAGAAGGGGCGGGACTTGTTGGCCCGGCAACCCAGAAAATGGAGGCGGTGCTTCCACGTGTAGTGAAAGGGTCCTACTGGGACCTAAACCAGGACCATAACTCTAACCACAGGCTTTGCTGCCTGATCCCTTCACTGAGCTTCTAACTTGTGAAAGTGGGATGGGAACTCCTGTTTTCTGGGGAGAAGTCCGCTTGCTGGTTGGCCCGTCACCTGTCTGGTCCGTAGACGTGGCTGCTCTTGGCTGAACCTGACTGGACTGATGCCCTAATGACCAGGCTCCATCCTGTGCAGCACTTTGCTCTCAGGCTGCAGGCTTACTTGTGGTTATTAGGGCTTCCACCAGCAGAATGGGAGGCAGAGCCTTCAGCTGTCAGGCCCCTCTCCGGTGGAACCAGCTCCAGTTTGGGTGAATGGTCTTGCAGCCGTTCCAGGCGATGCCACAGGGCCCCATTGTGTCTCTGCCAAGCTGTGACAGAGCCCCGTCCAACTTCTCACCTGCAGCATTGTCCGCCAGGCGAGCTCAGTGCGAAGTAATTGGGAGCCGAGATTCCAGGACAAGTTTCTTTTTGTCCGTTTTGTGGGAATCGCTGACCCGGACGTGTGAGGTCACAGCTGTGTAATTGGTGCTGGGTGATGCAGCTGTGTGTATCCGTCTCTGGTGTGTGTACAGTCCAATCTCTGTGGCATTGTTCTACATTAAAGAGGCTGTGATGGACAGAGTTAGCAGTTTGTGTATGCTCTCATTGTAGGTGTCTTTAACTTTTAAGTGTCGGCGATTGAGTCTCTCCAAGCGTCGCTTCGTCAGACTTTCAGCTACAAAGACATGAGCTTCACAAACTGAGCCTCTTTGTTGTACATGTTAGATTTTAAATGAAAGAACCAGCAATGAAATGAATTAGTTCCACCATAGAAGGCACTGTGCATCACACAATGACTGCTTTATCTGTTCAGCAGAGGCAAGAATAAGTGTTCAGATTGTGAGAAGTTCTTCTGTGAAGTGCCGGAGAGTTAAACCTCAGCCGGCCTTTTTCCTAAACTGCATCTTCTCCACCTGCTATACTCTGTAGCTCTACATGAGCTCACACTCGCAGCAGTAAAGGAAAACTCTGGATTAAGGTTAAGGGTATAAATAAACTGGTAAACTATGGGTGTGCTCAGCTCCTCATTCAGAGATGCACTCTTTTGCATGAAGAACAGCATCTGGATGCGTTAGCGTCATGTCTGAATGAGCACCAGCTTAACATGGGCTTTTCCACATTTCAGCACCGATACTGGTCCATAAACACTGAAAACAGCCCGTTACAGGGCAGACTAACGAGGTTCCCCAACAACACATGTAATCCAGGCTTTGACAAAATGTTACCTGGTGCTGAAGTTTGTTGCTTCCAGCTGCTTGTAGGAGTCTTTCCTCTGAGTTTATTAAATGTCCGTATGGAGCATCTCTGAAGCAGGAGCTTTATTAGTTACTTCTATAATTTCCCTGAGATGAGGACAGGATGGATCAACAGCAGGTCAGACAGTGAACTTCTCTGAACCCTTTCTGTTTCAGTCTCACAGGATATTTGCAGTCGTGGCATTACTGTGTGCACCAGCGTTTCCCGTAACTTCACTTAGACTGTAAACTAAAGCAACCTCATATCACCATATGACAACAGGTTTTTAGATCACCGTAGTCAGATTATCATCTCACATGGACAGAGCTTTCAGCATTTAGAAAATCATAGAAAACTGGGCTGCTGGTTATTTGTCAGTTTGATCAGTGGACTGATGAAACGGCAGCGTTAGCTATCCCAGGTCTACAGATGTCCCTTTGAATGGACACCTTGCCTTTATTGTTAGTTGCATGGTTTGAAACGATGCATCAAAACAGTCTTGGTATCACCGAATAATCCGTAGTTCCTTTGTAATTCAGGAACAAACAACAACAACAACAACAAAAAGGTATATTTCTTGTCTCTGTTTCACAACCAAAAAAACAGAATAAGATGGATGGATGGATGGATGATGGTGGATGGATGGGTGGGTGGATGTGTGAGTGGGTGGATGGATGGGTGGATGATGCTGGATGGATGGATGATGGTGGGTGGATGATGGTGGATGGATGATGGTGGGTGGATGGGTGGATGGATGATGGATAGATGGATGGATGGGTGGATGGATGGTGGTGGGTGGATGATGGTGGATGGGTGGATGGATGGTGGATGGGTGGGTGGATGATGGGTGGGTGGATGGATGATGGTGGATGG
>NW_007577953.1:334339-360098 GCF_000690725.1 Stegastes partitus
TGGGTGGAAACAACAAAAACATACATCACATGATTTGGTTTAGAATACTTTTTTAGTTTTTTAAGCCACAGGACATTACTTTTGGTTTTCAAAGACAAAAATTAATAAACAAATCAGCAAAACCAAAAATGTCTGATTTGGTTTTTCCAAATTTTTTCCCCCCAAAAAAATCTGACTCAGAGTTTTGGATTTTTGGTTTTGAAACAAAGAACAGATTTTTTTGTGTGTTTTGTTTTTGAATTAGGGATTATCTGTATTATCTATTGTTATCTGATTTGCTCAGACCTAAAACAATGCAACAGTGTGAATGGATCCTGAAGATCCTCCACAGAACTGAAGGCGAGGTGATCCAACAAAGACTCTGAATGGAAACCGTCTAGTACCATCTAGCTGAGTGACCATGGGAACTTCTTGAACCTGGAAACGGCGACCTCTGTGTGGCCCTAGAGGTGAAACCCCATCCCAGGTCCTGCTCGATGGTGCCGACACCGGCCTCCCCCTTCCAGTGACCACCTGGCAGTCCACATGCAGCCTGGATGTCCTGCTCTCCACCACAGTTGTTTCCGCCGTCGCGGCTCCGGGACGCCACCACCTGTCATGACCTCAGGGAACACTAACCGGAGAACACTCTTTTTTTTCCTCCAGATCTACGTGTTGCTGCTGAACTGAATAGTCACCAGCAGTGCAGGAGTGATACATCACTCTGGGAGGATTTAACAATATAAATCCAGTCATGTTTTGCTCATGCACTTTCCTGTTTCAGCAAGATCTGTCCACAATCCTTCATTGAGGGATGGACACATGATTTCCCAGACGTAAAGTAATCCTCTTTACAATACGGGACCAGGGTTTAACAGGGGATATTGACAGTGGTTTGATCCACGTCGGGGCCAATTTACTCCGAGCTGTCAACAAAGTTCAGACTCGGGTCAATGCAGCTGACCGACAGCCTGGCTGCTCTGAAGATTGATGATGGAAAAAGTGACCAAGTTGCCGTGTCATGCCAAGATGAAACAAGGTCTTTACACAAGAGGCCAGCTGATGCTGTATCTTCAAATATGCAAAGTGTGGTTCCCAAGATTCCCAGTCCATGGCGGTGCAGTTTCACGTTGCTTTTCATCAGGTTGATCAGAGTTCATCCATGCACGGAGCGTTCTGTTAGATCAGGACCCCGTGGTGTCACATCTGGGTGCACCAGGTACCCTTGAGCATCATTTTTCAACAAGCAGGGTAGCTCAATACATACGTAGTCCCTTAATGTCAGAACTAGGTGCCACGAGTCCACAGTCAAATTAGATTGAAGTTACAAAATGAAGTGAAAAAGTAATGATCCAACACAAACCTGAGTGTCCTGGGTGAAACCCTAACCCCTGCAAGATCCTCATGAGCTTCTTCTGAACAGGTAACGCTGCTCTACCCCCACTGGCATCAAACATTGACCTGGGAGCCACCAACACCAGAAGACACGTCGTCTCCTGCGACACAGCAGCAGAAAAATGAGATCCTGGAAAAGAGAACGAGTGAAAACACAGTAAACAATCAAAGGTTTTCAGCCCAACAACGAATAAACGTTTCTGTGTTTATTAGTATTTTCATCATGTCTGTGTCGTTACACATGCAAACTTCAAAACCAAGTATTTATGGTATTAGCATTTAGGCCTGGACAATAAAATGGTACCAATGCATACCGACAGTAGACACCTCATTGAGAAGAAAATTGTTTGATTGAATGTCAGTTGTTTCCTGATATAGAAAAAGGAGAGGAAAGCTTCGAGCTGGTTGCTGTTCGTCCAGGACGACGCACTGTTGCCCCCGTGCACCTTATTGACCCGACCTGCACCGTCTGGCTTCTGGTTCCCAAACTGAGATCTTAGTTGCATGGTCGCCATTTCCAGAATGAAGACAAAGTCATCCAAGTTCAGGACTATCTGGAGGCTCAAGATGTGATCTCCTCCCACGATGGATATTGAAGCTTGAACATTGGTGGACCAAGTGCATTAAAGTTAAAGGAGCCTAAATAAAACAGAAACAATCTTCCTCCTGTGACGTTTCCTGGTGAGGCTGAGAGCTTTTCAAAGCGCCCTCATAGGTCATTGGATTGGATTGATACTGACTGAAAATGAAGCATCTTACACATTTTTTCCTCTTCCATGGTGCAGCCCTGTTAGTGCTGCAGCCTATGGATCTGGGACACGCTGTCAGTCCGTCTACGGACAGCGCAGGGTCTCCCAGCCCTTCCTCCAGGGACGGCTCTGTGACCTTTTCACATGCAATGTGTGTAGTAACACAAGTAACACAACTTGTTCTGGCAGAACTCTGTGATGGCCTCTAGGCTGGACACCAGCATGTGGTCCATGTGTGACTGACACACACACACACACACACACACACACACACACACTGTGACCTTAGAGGAGAACAGTGTTAATGCAGAGTTATGAAACAGCAAGGGATCAATGGGAAATCCTCTTTTCATCCTGCACGGCCGTCTTAGTAACCGCATGTGTCTGAAATCCAGATATCCGTATGTTTATCATAGTGAGCAGTGGGTTTAACGCTGTCTGCATCCAGCGCCATACACGACGACAGCACCAGCAGTGACCTCTCGCTGACCCTATAATTAGCTTAGAAATACTGTTGGCTAACCTGTGCTAAGCTTCTGTCTTATCTGTTTAATATGTTTTGGTTTTTAAAGAGTAAGCATTTGGACAAAACATATCTTTGTTCTATTGAAAATTAAATCCTCAATTATGTCCATCCATCCATCATCTCTACACCTTTAGGCTCCGCCCCCCATGACCCTGGTGAGGATTAACCCTGAAGCCTGGCCTGACAGCATCACAGCGGTTCATATGTTGGCAGAACCCTAACCCTATGCGAGTTGAGACCTGTTCCTCATCTGGATTGGTGAGTATGCTAATAAACCCGACGACAGCGTAGAACAGAGCTCCTCCCAGCAGGATGTCGTATCGGTGCTTCATGTAAGGAGAAGATAAATGTCTCTTCTAATATCACTGATTCTTCTATAGCTCTATGTTGTAACTGCCTTAACAAACAAAACATGGCAGGAACCGTCCAGAGACAAACGCCACAGGTTGAAGGACGAGGTGAGAGCACGAGTGACTCGGTCGAACAATATCAGGACGAAGAGCAGCTTTAATTCAATGTCACATAAAAACTGATGATAGGAAATGATTAATAATAATAATGATGACAATAATACACTTCATGTAAAACAACCAATTACACCTTACAAAACGAGACAATAAATCAGCAACAAGAATACAATCAAGGTGCATTTAGAACCGAGTTATGAGTATGCCTCCCTAAAGAAATGTGTGTGGAGGTGAGATGTGAAATGCAGAAGCTGACCCATGTGTAGCGCTAGTGAGTAATGACGATCTTAAAGCCTGGGTGGTGATGCCAGGGTGAGAGAGAAGGACAAAGTGTGGGAACATAACGAAGGTGGAAATGGACAGTGTGTGAGGTCATACTGACATGGGAGATAAAGGGACGTAACAATACCAGTATGACACCAAAACCTTTGATTTGGAGGGAAACATGACTTGGACATTCATCGGTGATATCAGTATTTCCAGTAGAAGTTGTTGTGACATCCAGATGTTGATAGCTAGTGAGGACAGAAAGGGGGAAGGAGATGTTTGGTTTGTGCAGATGCAAAGTTGGGTGTCGTCAGCATATCGGTGAATGGCCATGAATACATCAGCCTGGCCAGTTTGTGATCTGGTGACAGAGTGGGAGCAGCAGGTTTGTGATCCTGGATGAGACCCCAGAAAATGTTGTGGAAGAACTGTTATCACTCTAATGATCTTAACAAATGCTTTGCTGGGCTGCTGGTAAATAGAGAGAACGCGTAGGAAGTATAGCAGGTAGAAGCAGAAGGTAGTATTGCAGTGAGTGTGGCGGATAAATCATTTGACAAGTGTAACCTATAGAGTTCCTCCTGACCATATCAGAATCTCTACAAAGGAGTTCCCCTGGATTAAATCCTAATTTCCCCTATGGGCCTGTGATCTTTATTTTTGACCTACTGACACAACAACGTAACACAAACACACCACCCTACAGTGATCAGCCTCAAACCTACAATTACTTCAGCATAAATAAATGGAACATTTAAATAAGAACTTACAACTAAGTTTGTTTTCACAGGAGACATAAAGTAAACTAAGGTGGTCCCAGCACTGATCCATGAGGAACATCATGCGTAACTGGGTTATACATTTATTTTCAAGCTTCTGCACCCTGAGCGTTATACTTGTCCTATGCTGTACAGAGCGAGCTAGCTAGAAAGTTTTAATGCATCAGTGCTCTGCCGTGAAAATAATACAAATAAAAATAAAAAAAGCTCCACTTCTGGGACATCTCACTGAATGACTTTCTTTACCCGACCAGCACCTGAAGCAGGTGTGCTGAACATTAGAAGGATCAGTAATGATAGCGCTCAAAACCACCATAACCCTAATAACAGCAGGGATGAAGAAAGCCAGCGCTGAAATCACAGATGGATAAAACAATGTTCTCTATAGCTGATGAAGTGCTTTTGTGGCTGTTGGAGATCAAACTATGAGCATTGTTAGGTTGCCATGTAGATGCTGGTGTGAAGACAGATGCAGTTCCTTCTCCCCAGCAAACAAATGTGATGTCTGTTTCTGGCTTTTCTTAGCTTTAATTAAAACTGGGAGCATTCTGCTGAATCTCTCTTTCTGCCTCTTTGCATCCTCTGTGAAGCATCTGGAGTTGATGCTACATGCTCGCCTTGCCTCTGCACTTCAACTTAACCAAGGACATTATTTCTGCTTGCAGAACAGCTCTGGCTCTGAGAAATGTTTGTATAACTAAGATGCCAGTCTGCCCTCAACAGCTACTGTGGATGCCCTTGACCCCCAGCTGCTCAGCCGGAGCCGCTCGGCAGCCTCCAGTCGTAGACTGTGGTTGTACCGAGCAGCTCCCTCGAGTGAATGTGTGTAAATGTGCAGCTGTGAGGTATGGTGCTGCTGAAAACCAGCATGTATGCTCCACAAAACTGCTCTCTGGCTAAAGGTTAAAAAATCCTTAAACACCGTCTCACCATTTCCTTTTAAGGTCCATTTGTTGAAATACAGACCTCCACTTTCTTCCTCACATTGAACCTGTGGGATATAAATAAGTCATCAGCGTAAAGGCGTATTCCACCAGCCAGCTGAACGTACAGCTCTGGCTGTTTCCCATTTCAGACAGGAAGGTGGAAGGAATGGTTCTGTCCCGTAAGACGAGCCGTTTAATGCATTTCTGCTGCAGCAAAATGTTTCTTCTGCTTGATGTGTGAAGTCTGTCAAACAAAGGAGGAGAGAACATCAGAGGCTGTAGCACAGGATTCCTGATATAAAATATTGATGTTTACAGCTTATTAATTTATTCGTGTCTTTCTACGGTACTTTATAGCAGCAGCAATGAGAGCCAGGAGGTGTGAGACCTGAACAGTCCTTGGATTGTCCACGTCCTGACCACTGGTGAACTGATCATGTAGGACATGCATGTTTCATCTGAAAGTTCACCAAACCTGGGCTTCAAATTATGATGTTTAATCAGAATCACTAGATGTTCCGTTTAAAGATTTGAAAGAATGAAACCCTTTGCACCAGATCCTGAAAAAAAATCTGCACTCTGCAAAACTGAGACACCGCGACTGAGTCACAGCCACGAACGTTTCTGAGCATTCAGCTAAAGCGCAGGCTGTTTGGTGATAGCAGACGATAGAGAAACATATTCTAGAGCCTGAAAGCAAAATTAAACATTCTTACATCAGTAAAATGAAACCAGCACGACTCAGAGAGGAGCAGCTTGTTGGACGTACATGCAGCAGGTGAAGCAGCTCAAGTCCAGGTGCAGAGTTTGTAGAGGAGCAGAAATGTTAATAATATAAAATTTCTGTAGAATGAGGAGCCATTACGTTTCAAAAAGTCACAACAATTCAGGAAGTTTTCAGCTGAACTGCAGCCAAAGCAGAGAGGAGACGAGTTTGGAAACTCATGAACACAGCTGAGAAGGAAACTAGTGCAACGTAGAACGGTACGCAGAGGAGCAAGCTGTCCGAAAAGCCGCTCAGGAAACATCTGCAGTGAATGTTGTGCAGTTTGGGAAAATGTAGATTGTTGACAATCTTCAGCATGTGTTCTACGTTATTGTCATTATTTAAAAAATGTTGCCTTCAGTTGTTTTCAATATTTGTAGAATAAATGATGAAATCAATTCAAATTCCATTGTTATCTTTTTATGATTTATGTCGTCATAATTGTGTCCTGGTGCACAAAAGATGCCTCCAGCCATGTTGGTGCTGCTTCCGTAGAGGCTTTATTTTAATATGTGACGGCATTAAAACGTGTTTAGTAACCGCTCTGGCTTCACAGAGTTCAGGTGCAAACACATCTTTCTCCAGAAAAATACGGTAGAACAAGTGTAGTTTCACCGGAGCTTCATTACACGTCAGCCATGTTTCCTAGAAGTCCACGTTGCTGCTGATTAAGTGCATCATCAGTTTTACCGGGATTGTAAACGTCCCCGTTCCTTATCTCAGCAGCACGCTGTCAGATGTGGGATGGCTGCCGAGCTCAACGGCAATTTTTAATTTTTAAAAATTGTGTGAGAAAAAATAGAAGTCGTGGATCTGGTGTGTAACCGCTTTGTTGTGTCTTTTTGAGATCTTGAGAAAGTCCTGATCTGGATGTGACGTTGTGGGAGCGGTTTAGCTCTGAAGGATCTGACACCGTGGGGCAGCAGCTTCTCCTGCAGCTTCTCACAGCAATTTAAATACGACCAACAGGTTTTATGTGCCAAAAAAACCAGCTCCTCTAACCTCAGCCATCAGCACGCCCTCTGCTCTCTGCCTGTCTGTCAGCCGAGCAGCAGAACCAGGATCATTATATGTTGCTCTGACCTGTCCGTGACCCCACAGCGCATTCTGCCCTGCCCTCCTGGGTTTGCCACGGGGGGCTGGTTAAAGAGCCATCGCAGCCCTGACATGCAGTGTTATGTTATAGGCACAAAAGCGCATGTGTGTGGTGTTTTTTCTCTTTTTTTTGCACGTGTGTCGGTGTGTTAGCGTGGCACACCTTCACATTCAGTGTGTTACGTTTCTACATGATTGCAAAGCCCGGTGGATTAGCATGTGGCGGCTAAAAAAAGGCGAGGAGGGGGAAGGGCAAGGTTAACATGCGTGTACAGAGGGGGTGTGTGTGTGTGTGTGTGTGTGGCGTCTTTGTGCCTTTTGTGTGTGCAGATTTCACACCAGTGGAACTGTTTTAAGTGGATTTGTTTACGCTACAATGATGATGATAGAATTATCTCGGTGTAACGTCAGTAAATTGTGTGTGCAGATTGCGAGCTTGTGTGTGTGTGTGTGTGTGTGTGTGTGTGTGTGTGTGTGGTTCTGTGGGCTAGCTGCCGCATTTTGTAGCTCCCAGGGAGATCCGTGACCGAAGATCCTCAAGTTTAGAGTTCATCTTCAGTTCAGAGGGAGGTTCAACTGGCGGTCAGCGGGCCACTGTCAGAGCAGCCTCATTCTCTCTCTCTGGTTCTCTAATACCACAAACCCCCCCCCCCACGCACACACACTGATAACCACACACAACCACCACATGCTCCCTCTCCATTTTATTCAGATTCTTTCACTCCGTCTCCCTCAGCTGATCTTTGCCTTCCATTTGACCCGGGTTGTGGAGCAATAAGGTGGCAAACTACAAAAACAAGATGTTACGTCTGCGACCATCATCGCTCGGAGATAAAACTGCATCGTCCATCACCAGATGATGGAGGTCTGTCTCGCTGTAACTCGCAGCAAAGAATTTGGTAAAAACATCTTAATGTGTCTGATCAGGTGCTCAGAGTCCTTCGCTGCCACATCATGTGCTAAATTAAGTGTATTCGTT
Source organism: Stegastes partitus (assembly GCF_000690725.1). Taxonomy (NCBI): domain Eukaryota; kingdom Metazoa; phylum Chordata; class Actinopteri; family Pomacentridae; genus Stegastes; species Stegastes partitus. The sequence continues at coordinate 342,268 of NW_007577953.1, forward strand.
TGTGCCTTCATACGTCTTCCTCTGCTGTGCCCTTTGCAGCACACAGAGCATCAGCATAAAGCAAAGTGCTTATCACTGCAGCCAACGCTTTGATTTGTTGGCTTGAATTGACTCAACATTAATCCTTTTTTCAGGTCATTTATCCACATGGTATAAATGAACCTGAAAGCTTTTGTTTTGGTTTTACGATTGGAATTTTGATGAGGACATACAGTCCTTTTCTGCTTCACTAGCGTGTGCCGTGAGCCTGATGACCGCTATGTCTGTGAAATTTCATCAGAAACCCCTTTGTCTCTCATTACAGCAAAACGATGACCTATTTCAGCAGCTGACCTCAAACAAAGTGCTGCCCAGAGTGTTGGAGAGCCTATTTGTGGGCAGAGCCACGTAAAGTGGCCGACCTGAGCTGGCTGACGAGATTAAAACCAAATGCAACAAATCACATTCAAAAGCTGAGAAATCTTAACTTCAGTGGAGTCGCTGCTCTCCAGCATGTCGTGTTTGTTGTAATGGCAGAGGTGGTTCTGTTCTGGTGTTCATGGGTGGCTTTTTATTGGATTTGTTTTCAGACTAAATGATGGTGCCGGGGTGTCAGAGGGTCTTAAACACGACGAGCTGTATGAACATTTAACAGCCGAGTCTGACTGTGAAGCTAGAACATCAAAAATATCAATGATGTCATTTTTACTATTTAAAATGACAATCAGACATCTGTAGGCGGTATCTGACCAGTCACACCAGTAGCTGCAGATATTTCACATGTCATGATGGCCAGTCTGAGCTGCTGTGCGTGACGCTGCTGACTTGTTCGGTAAAGTCTTTCACAGTGTGACGCTATGCAGGCTGCTGTGGGCGACAGGATCATCGCAAATGACCACGAAACTGGAAGAAATCATCAGCGAAGAGTTTGTGGAGAACAAGACCTTTCTTCATGTCATACTTGTGGTCAAAATGCACTGAGACTTGGGCGCCGTGCTGCTCTGACACGCCGCTAAAACCGTTGATAAAAGCGGTTATGGTGGTGTGTCCCGCTTGCCGTAGCTTCTGACGTAACGACAAAAGAGCTGCGACGTCGTTTTGCAGAGTCAGTATCTGTAATTACACTCTGACTAGTCATAATTCCTGTTTGCGTTGTCTTCAACATCTTTCTAACTAGCTCAAATGTAATTAGATTTATCTAGAAAGGAGCACGTGTATAAATTAAAGATATGTTGAGCTGCCGTTATGACTGGATGGAGTGGAAGTGGGAGACAGCTGGTCCTATTTCAGCTGCAGATATGAGCTCAGTTGTAGATATCTGTAATAAGAAACACATGAACGACATTGTGGATATCTGACGTGCTCTTTCTGACTGGGAAGAATTGAATTAAGGAGGTCTGAGATACATATGCAGTGCAGGTAAGAAATGTTAAAGCGGCTCGTCGTAATGATGCTCCATGAACAACTCTGCGGCTGAAGAGCTAACAGCTTAATAAGCGACTGTTAGGAAGCCCACTGAAGGGAGCTGCTGTTTGGGCTCCACCAGTCACAGCCGCCATCGCAGCAGGCTTTGCCATAACATATCCTACAGCGTGCTCACCCCTCACCTCTCCTCCTCACCCCCTGCCTGTCTGCTCTGAAGTGGCCCAGCTTGTTAAGCCAGCCCACTGGCTTTGATCCGAGAGGGATAATGCCAGATTGAAGGGGTGAGAGGCAGGGTAAGAGTTTACCACATGATACAGCCAGGACGTGACACCGGACAAAACAAACCAGTCACACATTATTGGCTTAGTTAAGATGAGACGGACGCCTTAACCCTCAGCGTGTAGCGCTGTCTGGCTAGCTCCACGTAGCCCGTCCACCACGCCACCCAACACGCTAAATCATTTACAGCTAATTATCTGAACTTTGGTGTGGCATCGATTTTAATTACATTTTAATTTGTAGTCTCATCACGTGCAGTCTGCTTGTTCAGAAACACCTTTTTCTAAATTAGGGACCAATGAGTGTGTGGTGGAGACTAGAAGGTGGCGAGCAGGTTAAAAACATGTCAGAATGGAATATTTCTGGATGAACTTCTCAAACAGCATCCACAGGGAGAGCTCTGAGGAAAAAGTGACTCTGTGCACAGGCAGCTTTTTGCAGAGTTGGACCAAACTCTGGGCTCAGCAATGGCACCTGGCGATGGCGTTGAAACCATCTTATCAGGACACGAGCTCTGCTGCCTCTGCTCTTTGGCTCCCACCGCGATATCGTATTGCTGAGTCTCACTTTGCATGAGAAATCGAAGTGCCGTCCCGTTCTTTATGGCCGCTGCCCGCGACCTTTGTCAACCCAGCGAATTAACCTAGAGGCGTATCAGCTGTGCTGGCCCTTTTCTCCTAGAGCCTGTCCTATTAACTGAGTGAGCAGCACGGTGAGGGTCACACTTAAGTAACCTTATCTTGTAATTGGGTTCAAGGTTAAGCGACCCTGGAGCATGGAGGTCCGGGGGTTAAGGTCACAGTGTCAGGCAGAAGGGGGAGCTTTTAATCACTGATGGGGCTCCAAATCAAGACCCGGGCTTCTGCTATCTGGTGAGGCCGGACCCACCCGCCCCTCCATCACCTCCAGCCTCACCCTCATTCACCAGCATCCCACACGGAGCTGTCGGTGCAGGCTGCCACAGGGTGGGGTTTAGGGGGTCGAGCAGTTGCCAGGCAACCCATATTCAAGCCAAGGTCTTGCAAGCTTTTAACCTTAGCACAAATCGATATGGACAGCAATTGGGCTAATATTCATCGAGCAGATGGGAAAATTAGGCGCAAGTCTGCCTGCAGGAGATGGAGGGAGACGCTGTTGGCTAACGGTCATAGCATCACTCAGACGACTCTAATTGAATGCATGCACAGCGAGGGAAAGCTCTGAAAGGATGACGGGGAGATAACACGTCAGGCTGGGGCACTTTCTTTCTGCTTTTCATCATGCATATGACTTTCTCTCATCACTTGGCCTGTTCTCTTCTCCCTCCGTCCGTTCTTTATAGCCTTCTGTCGTTCCTCTCCTTGTCGTGAGAGATCCAAACGGTTCTCATCATCCAGGTTTGCATGTTGTGCTCTGATCAGTGCAATAAAATCCCAGCTAGACTGTTTTTGTTCTTCAAATGATCTGAGACTGTACTGCACAGTTCTAGTGATGTTTTCAGCATAGGGGTTTTGTTTTAGTTCCCTCTTAAAGGTGTCAAAATGTTCTATCAGGACCATCTAAGCGTGTTGGTGAAACACTGAATGTTGCTCTGACGGTGTTCTGGGGAAGTTGTGGGATCTTTTGTAATGTGTCATTTCAACAACTTTCTCAAACTTCTTGACAATATTGCAGGCAAAATGTTCTGCCTTTGTTATGATATCATATTACTGGATGGTTTTGTAGAGAACGTTTGCTTTGGGAACTTTCCTCCTTTGTCATCATGTGTGGCCCAGACAACATGGTCCAGACATCCTCTGAGTGCTGATGCTGAAACACTGGCTCTGAGTTTACTTTTATGACCTTAAAGAAACATTCTTTGAAATGAGAAATCTAGCTCGCTGGAAGGGGATGTTTAATGAGAATGAGCTCGTTGTGTGACTGAACGTGGTTTATGTACGGCACTGACTCCGTCCAGTCCACTGTTTTAAATGGCTTTAGCTGTTCACAAGTTAAAAAAACCAACAAAACAAAACCGAGTCCTTACATTTGTCTCAGCTGCACACCCGGCCGTCTCCCCTCCCCTCTCCCTCCCTGTCCTTTAGAAAGGGAGATGGATGACCAGTGGTGGAAGGGTTCAGGCTGTATGACCCACAGACCTATCCATTGCCAAGGGCAAGGAAATAGCCCAGATTAAAGAGCTTGTAAATAATGGCCCATAAACATCTGCCTGTTAGTCCAGCCAATCCATCTCAGTCTCCCATCTGGTCCTCTTTCTCTCGCTCTCCCGCTTTTGATTTCCTCATTGCGAGCGGTCCACAGGGCAAATGCATCATCAGACCAAAGTCAGTCATATTCCAATACAAACAAACACTGGGACTGACCCGCGGGTCGGGTACAGTTCAGATCCCCACCAGTCACTGCACCCATGACTCAACCCAAAGACAACAATGCAGAGCATTAGCTGTGTTTTCTTTCTTGGGTTTCCCTCCATTTATTAGAGTGTCTGAATACGGTCTATTGTTTTGTTAGATTATCACATATGGGAAACGTGACCGCGTCGGTGTGTTCATGTACAGCTCATTATGTGCCTGATTGCAGTTGTTTTTCGAGTCAAACTTTCGCTGGGGCTCTTGTTAGCGGGGCCTCATTAGAATCCTGCCCTGAATAGTGATTATGCGTTGTTAATGTTGGGCTCCCAACATCTGCTCCGAGACTGACCACTCTGTCAGATCTCCCCCCGCCACCACATGGTCTGGCCCGAGTGTGTGAACCAACCCAGCACCGGCTTCAACCACCTCAGACTGCAGGTGGCGAATTAGACCAAACAAAGCTCCGACTGCAGCAAGCCCAAGGCTGTGCTCGCGCCAAAAAGCCTGACGCATTTGTAAAGTTTAAAGTTGAAACAGGTCCGAGCTGCTTTACGTGTCATCAGGAGCCGAACCAGAACCAGTCAGAGGTGGAGCTAATAAACCTCTAGTAATCCTCTGCTAATGGCGCCACATGGGGGTCAATCAATATGTTTTTTTCAATTTCTAGTAATCAAAGAGACTGACAACCGATATTTAGAATAAATTGACCTTTACAATGGAAATGAAAAATCTGTGTGTCCAAATATAGAATAGCACACGTTTTTTTAATGTTTTCCGTGTGTTTATTAAAACATTTCTCAACATGTATCCCTCTGTGCTGATTGGTTGTTACTCAGGACGTCCAACCAGTCAGTGCTGTTTTCTCAGAGGGATTACTGCCGTCAACCACATTTACATTACAGACCTGATTGTGATGTTAAAATCCCATTAAATCGTTCCCATTCATCTGTGCCAGTAGGACCCCAACAACGTAAAGGTGTGTGAAGAAATGCACAAATAGAGGCGCTAACATGTGTAACACGGATGCTGTCTTCATGTGCATGCTCATGCTTTATGCAGCTGTTGTGCTTACCTTGGCAAAGCAGCCCCTCGGTGCTGGACGGGGGTGGTGTGGAAGTCATTGTTATCTGCAACGCATGCAAAATTGAAAATGAGTGAAATGCAAGCTAGGAGAATCCCCAAATAATGTATTGATCCCACTGAACTTCTTAATTGTAAAAGTAGCAATCTTTTTTTCCAGGAGCTCAGCAGACCACCAAGCTGTGGTGCTGGAGAGACGCAGCAGCTGCTTCTCAGTTCATGAACACAGAAAGAACAGCTGCTTTCAAGAAAATGTACAGAAATGAGGCGTCACTTTGGTCCTTTCTGTCGTGAGTAAAGAATCAGAGTACGTCTTCCACGTTCCAAACAAAGTTTCACAAACACCTCGTAGTCATTCCAGGAGAGGCAGCCACTCATCATTCTGCTCACTGACACCCAATGTCACAACAGACAGCACACATTTGCCCCAACAAGACTTATAAGTTTGAATGAGAGGCACGTAAGTAGATTTTCCAGGCAGGTGAGCTGCAACTAAAGCTTCATGATCTCACATCACTGAGAGGGACACTGGCCTTCACTTCTGAAATGAGCCCTCTCACCTCCCACTGTCAGCATGACTGATGTACCATCTCAGCTCTGGATCTCACTCAAGGTAAGGTGTCCAATGATGGCGCCTGATGTGTCTTGCTTTTATGCATCTCCAAACTGCACCGTATTCCGCTCCAGACTGTTTTACTTTTTTATTATTAAAAAGTTGTCCAATTTTTCATCCTGAAATCCCTTTCCCCCCTCAAAATCCCCATCTCCTCGCTTCCCTTTTAAAGTCATGCTTAGCTTCGATTTATGAGCTGCCATTTTTGACCTAGTGAGTGACCCCACACCTTAAACACATTCCAACGGAGCCAACAAATTTATTTGGCAGATAAATCATTGCTTACCAAATGCTGGTGGTGTGCAAGGTCACAGTTGTGGAAGGGGATAAAAATGAAATTATAGAGACAGTGGGTCAGGCTGAGTGCCAGCACCGCTGTCCTCTGACTTGGTGCTGATATAGAGTTTGACTAGAGATTCGAGCCGCCCATCCTTTGTATGCGTTTAACTAAATGAAGGCCCATTGAGCAGGTCATGGTCAGTGTCATCTTATAGGTTTAACACATTACAGAGCCACATCATCCGTCTTCATTTCCAGTGAAATACATGAACTCAGTGGAATAATCCTCCCATTGCTTTGTTCAAGTTTGACCAGTTTCCACTTGTTCCAGTCTCCAGCTAATTAGAGAAACGGTCACAGCCCAGCAGAGCTAACACGTTTACCAACCAGCTAATATGAGCTGCAGCCGCTCCAAGCATCTGTTCAAAACAATGGCAGAGGTCCGAAATGGCCAAACGCTCAGACACAAGTGTTTCATCATGTCAGAACCTTACCAGATTCAACAACGTCTGTGTCCTTGACTGACTGGTATGAGCTGTGGCACTATCATCCCGTGGCCAGACTGATGCAGACGCTTCACGGCTGCATCACAGCATTTCCACAGTATTTGTAGAGACTGTCTCCAGCAGGTCTGAGGGCAGCGTGTAAGGCCAGAGTTAGTGTCCATGTGTGACTACGCTACAGGTGCAATGGTGCTCTTGGGACGAGTGTACGTATGCAGAACACGTAGACGACCTGCTGAGTGAATGAATGCAGCAACATGAATGTATGAAGTCTTCCAAGCAGACCAGAAAGAAGTGCAACAGCAACAGCTACGTGTCCACGGGCGCCGCTTTACATCTGCATATCTGCAAAGGAGTAGAATTAAGGCCTTGGGTTGGTGTTACAGCCACATCTTCAAGTCCATGATGGTCTGCGAGGGTTAGCGCGGCATGAATCTGATCAACTCCCGAATTCCACAGAAGTCCACTCAGACTTCTCCACATACATCTGCATGCAGCTCAAAACTTAGTCCCACGCAGTGACTGCAAGAGCAAAGTGAGCAGAAGTGAACATGTAGACAACCTGAGGTCTTCCAAGCTGGAAAAAAAGTAGTGACATAGCCACAGCTCTACGTCTGTACGGGATGTCATCCAGGTGTCATCCAGGTGTCATCCAGGTGTCATCCAGGTGTCATCCAGGTGTCGGTGGTGTGTGGCAGCAGAGATCCGCTCTGAACATGAGAACACATCCGTCTCTAGTTACATGTTCTGCACCAGGTGTGTGCGCTCATTCAATCTTTCACAGAAACTGGTCACAGTTTTTTTTATTATTATTTTATTTTTAACTCCAGGTATGCAGGAAAATACAAGTTTGGATCAAACAAGGCTTCAGCTTTGGAGTCCTGATGAGCTAGTGTGGACTGATTGGACAGGACCAGCTCAGCTGTTTAGTGATGTACTTATTTACAGAGTCCACTCCGGCCTTTAATTGTTAACGTACGTATAACACAAACTCTGTGATACGCTGCAGGTGGAGTCAGAAGATAGCTGCTGCAGCAGATCTGCTGTATGCTGTCACATCACATGTTCAGCGTAGCCACGACGTCGGTGATGCGTCATGTGTTCATCTATCTGCTGATTGCTAATAACTAATGCTCTGCACTGTTCAGCCTTCTTCCTCTTCTGTCACTGAACCTCAGGATTTACCATCTTGTGATATCCTTTCGCTTTCTCAGCAGAATCCTTATTGCCATTTAGATTCTTCTAAAGCTCCCTTAAAGGGCAAAGCCTCTGTTTGTACTGTATAACCACTGATAGCAGGTGTTCTGTTATGGCCCAGCTCTGTCTCCCCAGAATGACACTCCTGTTCAGCGACACTTCATTCTCACTTAAAACAAACTCCTGCTGCTTTAGGTTTGTTTGGGATGTATCACAAATACATTTAAAATCAACATATCGTGGCAAAAATGAGCAGCTCTTGTTGTGAAACCGAACCACGGGATGTCTGAACTTCACCACACAGTGAGCGAAAACCAAACTTAAAGGCTGCGCTTGTGGGTGAAAGCTGCTGACTCGTGCCTCCAGCCTGCCTCTGGTGTAACCCGAACCCGGTTTGAACAGTCTTACCTTTCAGGAAGAAGGTATGTTTCCTCCAAAACGGAGGTGAGAGTGCAGCTTAGTTGTGTCGGAAAACATGGCTCAACTCTGTCATGGTTCAAATGAGCTCACTGAGAGTCAAACAGCATCGTCTCCAGACCGTCGCTGTCTGAGTCACCACATACAGGCCACACAGCATCTGGCACTGGCACAGAACACTGGCGATGGAGGCAAATGACCAGGTGCATAATCATTAAACATGGACGTAGATCCTTGTGGCAGAGGGGCTTTTGCGCAGCCGCAGACCTTCGATGCAAAACTCGTCTTTGTTTAAGAAAAACATGCAGCAGTGAAGGAATCAGATGATTCAGGCGATTATGATTGATAATGAGAATAATTATCAGGCGTGCTTGACAATATAGTTTTGCTGATGTTGTCTTGAGGACGTGAGGCCTACCCATTATAGTAACTGGTTGCATAATTATTATGCAATCTGTGGCTGTTTCCCCTCAGACCCCTGTGGCGTGGCGTGGCGTGGCGTGGCGTGGCGTGGCGTGGCGTGGCGTGGCGTGGCGTGGCGTGGCGTGGCGTGGCGTGGCCTGGCGTGGCGTGGCCTGGCGTGGCGTGGCGTGGCGTGGCGACTCTAAGCTTATTGGGACGTTGGTGAACATAAATGCTATCCAAGCAGCTCCACCCGGCTCATGTGGTCACCCTGCAGTACAAACAGCAGACACCTGTAGGGGGCAGTTTAATCGTTACCCTCTCTACAAATACGCAGATCACATTCTGCAGAGATGGATCCACCTCATCTAGCTCTTCATGGGTGGCGGTTTAAGAGGCGGATCACCCACGATTGCTAATTTGATTTGTCTGACCAAGCATCCAACAGGGTGGCTTATCCATGACCTCTGAACCTGGGAGTTTTCCAGTTGGCTGATCAGGGCGAGAGCCTTCACTTGACCCCTCAGTCTGTATGGTAATGTCCGATTGTGGGGGGAGGGCTGCTGGTCAGACATGCTGCATGACCTCAAGGCCAGGAGCCACTCTGCATCTGTTAATGTGCAAATAAAATGGTGTTCAAGGAAATAAATAACTAAAAATCTCAGCTATTTTCCATATATTTCCACTTTCTGTGTGCTTTGGACTCAGTCCACTGTCTCAGCGATGCTTGAGTCTGCACTTTCAGAGATGTGAGCAGTGAGGCTGGTTTGCTTTGGTTCAGACTAAAATCTCTCAACAGCTACAGCCAAGAAACAAGAAACTGTGCATAAACATTTAGGAACCCCAGAGGATGAATCCTAATGACTCGGGCGTCCCGTGGCGTTGATCTAGAGCCAGGTCAAAGTTCTCCCTCAAATTATTTGAAGTAACATCTTTGGCAGAAAATGTAGTTTCAGCTTCGCTGCCACTCTGAGGTTTGTAGTTCTGAATGAAAAGTCCTGCAACCTGCTGCAGACGCTGATATCTTACATGGAATAATTAGGAAACGCTAACACGCTCACACAGCTGCTGATTACATGAACTGCTGCTGCTGTTAGCATTTACCTTCCTGTAGGATCTGAATGTGGTTCATGGTGGCAGCTGCTCCACTGAGAGTCCGACACTATGCTGGTTTATCCACAGACATGCATGGTGCATCTATACATGTCCAAGACTTTGTGAACTCATGCAGCCCCGTATCGTCACACTCCCACCTCTGGCGTCTGTCAGGGCGATGCATTCACTGCGTGGTCTGGGCTATGTTCACGCCAAAACATGCAGGACTCCATCTGAGGACAACAAATTCATCTCATCTGACTAAAGAACGTGCTCCCAACATCTGTGAGGCTTCTGCTTGAGTTCTTTTTCAAAGTCGGATCTGGTTTCATGCTGAATAACAAGTGAAGATGTTTTTCTGAGACATGTCAGAGGTTGATGTTATCGTCTGTCACAGAAACTCTGATTTCCATCAATAACTCCTGCAGCCGGCTGTGGAGGCAGTTCTCTGTCTGTGGTGTCCATCCAGGAGGTGGTCTGATTAGCGGCACGACGCTGTGCCTCCTAATCCCTGCTGCAAATGTGTTTCAGCTGATTTTTAACTGAGAGACTTCTAATTTCATCTGTGAATTCGTTTCCATATGGAGCCATGATGCAGACAGACAGCTCGTAGAACCTTCTGCTTTTAACAGGTCGCGTTAGAAGCATGTTCATGCAGATTGGAAATCAGTCTTACTCGGTGTAGGTGCAGAGATCACAGGCATGTTCACCTTTGTTGCATTGTGTTTGTAATGTGGGGCCTGTGTTTTCCATGTTGCTGTTCTAAAGTGACTCTTCCTGACTGTTCATGAGAGGAAACTCAGCTGGACTTAGAAATAAGGCCGTTACTGAGAGGTGATCAGAGAGCTGAGTCATTTAAGTGCACCGGGTGTGTTCACTACTGTTCACAGGGTCCTAATGCATCAGAAACTCCAAGAAAGTCAGTCGAATATCAGCAGGTAATAAGTGCACGAGTTATTTTATATAAAACACAGTAATCCACCCACTTACCCTCAACCTGGCTGCTAGCTAAACGCACACACATGCGTGCTGTGCATGTGTTGGAGGATGTGGCTAATCCCAGGCCAGGTATCACTGATGAAAGCAGGTAGACAGTAAAACGGATTTCCCGCTCAGACTCCAGAGCCTTGTGAAAGCATGCAGGGCTTTACATGGAAGTGCTGCGATCAGAGCCTGGAGCTCAATTAGCTACTGTTGTGGGTGGGGGGGGGGCAGAGAGTGAGCAGAGGTCCAAATCCTCTCTTGCAGGCCCAGCTGGGGGGATTAAGACTGGTTCCTGTCCCGTGGCTGACCTCTTCAAAGCCTGTGCAGATGTCCTGATCCCCCTTTTCCCTCCCAGACCCCCTCTCCTCGACCTCACAACCAAAACAAAGCACTCAGGTGACATCTCTTATCACGAGAGCACTCACGCTCTCTGAGCTGGTATCTCATCTCCTCTGCCGTACATCTTTCTTTCGCCTTCCTCCCTCTGGTCCTGAGAGAGCTCCCTGGCGGCGGCGCTGTCCTTTGACACTGAGCGTGGGCAGATTCCTCAGCATGGAAATCAGTCTGTCCTGTTCAATGCTGGCGCTCCTTCAGCTGGAGTGCGTTTTCAAAGAGGACACAAAGGTCAAGAGGCAGAGCGATGTAGAAGGACGCGTCTCAGTCCAAATAGGAAATACACAGACTTCTGATTGGCCGTATGAGATCAGCGGTGGTCCTTTAAGGTTATGACCCTTTTTCAGGGCGATAAGTCGCGTCTTGGCCAAAATAATGGCCACCCAATCTGAGGCTCATTTAAGGCTAAGAGGGACACGATGAACAATGAATGGATTAAATCCCTCCAGGAGGCACAATCCAAGATTACTTTCAGTCGGTAAAGACTCTCACAGATCTTCTGAGAATAATCCAAATGTGAGATTAGGTGTTTAGACAGTTATTTTCTGTAGCGAGGCCTCCTTGGGTGGCTGAGACGGTCCCAAACAGAGACATCTGTCAATGAGCTGGCACAGAAACTCAGAGACGGATTAAGTTCAGGTGGGAGATGTTCTCAGATGAGCAGCAAATGAGAAGCATGCAGTTCTGGTTCATGGTGGATTTCTTTGGTCAGAGATGGACATTGGTGCGTCATGTGTCACCGGGCTTCCCTACAACAGAGCAGATGGAGCCTGTTTGAGAGGCTGCTCTTTGAAACCTCGTCTCCGTCTGATCAGCCCTCCGCTCCTCGTCTCCTGCTCAGCCTCCAATCTGTCCATCTTCAATTTCCACTGTCGCCGGCACATTCATCGCCTCTCACCGTCCGTCTCTCCTCCTCATTCCTTCCACCTCTCCCTCCCGGCCTCATTACCCCCCACCTCAGCGCAAGGCTGTCAGAGTTTTAGGGATCCGGTGAGCTGTGAAATCGCACAAATTGCTGTTGCTTTGCATCTGGCCCAGCAACAGAGGGGGGAGATAGACAGAGAGAGAGGGAGAGATTTTATGCTTCAACACTTCTGAACCTGAATCGCCCCCCGACTCCCTCGCCGCCCCTTCCTCCCTCTTGTTCACTCAGACATGGACGAGCACATGCACAGCTGCGTATTTACCCGCTACAAGCCAAACACCTTCCCCCAACACGGTCAGCTCCTCCACCCCCCCTACACCACCACCACCTCCTCTGAGCATGTAGCAGCTCCGCCACCGCCTTCGCCACCGCCTTCGCCACCCCTCGCCGTAAACACACCTCCACCACTTTGCTTCAGTGTGCGGGTCACTTCACAGAACAACTCGACGAGAGCCTGCAGCCCTCCAGAGGATAAAACCCCTTCTCAACCTGAGGAGAGCTGTTTCAGCCACCTCGGCTAAAAAGAGCAAAGCCCCCCCACCGCACACACACACACACACACACACACACACACACACACACACACACACACACTGTGCCCTCAGGAACACCCTCTCAGACATGACAAAAACTGGCAAAGGTCAGACAGTCATGCTGTAACTGTTTTTGAAGTCTTCATGGTTTGTATTTGTTCTGTTCTCTTGTTTCCGGCACACAGGAAGCTGCCGGTAGCGTGGACGAGCATAACGGCGTCTAAAACGCTTTCATTTGTGCGCTCTGATGAGTAACTAAAGGGACCAGTTTCCACTGTTATCTGCATAATTACAGGATAAAATTCAAATGTATTGATTTGGTAAAGAGATGGAAGGATGGGCTGCCGTCATGATGGTGGACTTTCATCCATCAGTGTGTAATTTAAAGTCAGATTTTGGTGTCGAACTGAACTGAAGGGAAGTTGTGGTGACTAAATGAAATGGTCTTTATTTGTTGAAGCCACAGACTGAAGGCCGTCCTTCGAGGACCACACTGTGAGCTGGTCAAGCTCAAACTTCTGCATTAGTTCATTTGAAACTAAACTGAAGCTGAGGAATGAAATTTGCTCGATAACTTGATTTTTCTTGATCCTGAGAATCTCTATGTACTGAAGTGAGATGGCTGAGGCTGTCAGCGGGCCTGGAGGCTGAGCTACACCACACAGCACAAGCCGTGGATGTAGGAGTAGTTTGAACTGTGGTGTGTCACATAGTGGACTCATGTGTGAAGTTGAGACTAAAGCTGCTGGTGTTTGTTCTACTGCATCCGACTGACAGCTGCCAGATTAATTAGTCCAACTAACTCTTCCATTACCACGTGGATAAACATTAAAAATAAAATATTTGACAAACTTGCTCCGCTTGAGAGAATTTTCTATACTTATTTAGAAATTGTGCAGAAACTAATATTTGTATTGTTTTTGTGCTGAAATACAATTAATTTCTAAAAAGCTACAACATGAACAAAAACATGAAAAAGTCAAATCTCCTGAAGAAAATCTGACCGGAGCAACTTCATTCTTAAAAATGTTTGTCGGCTCCAAACCTTGTGCTCATGATTAGAAAGTCGTCCACACACAGCTGGAAGTCGATGATTCGTGTTTATGCTCATTCAGTGATTAAAACATGACTTGACTGTGGAGGAAAAGCTAACTCTGCTAACTCAGTGAGCTCATTAGACGCTGTCCAACCCGACTGCATTAATGAGTTAAGACAATTAAACAGCTGAAGTTTGTGTTGAGCCCAAACCTTATTTGTTCAGCTGTAGGCTTTGTTCTGCACATTTACTGTAAACATGCGCGTCACATCCTGTAGAGGCCAACTGGGCATGCTCAGAGTTTCACTCGTTCACTTTGACCTTTAGGTGTGCACAGTGCAGACAGAATGCTCTCACTGATAGAAGAACAGGTTTTTTAAAGCAGTTTAAAGACAAAACGAGGAAACGACAGCTGGAAGGTTTTAATTCCTGAATTCTGCAGGATTACAATAAACATGAAGCCTAAAGGTCTGCACTCAGAGCCTTTCTCATCACTCACCAGAGATAAGTCATGTGTTAGTGTCCTGTTACTGAAAGGTATTCTCTGAACTGCATTGTGTGGCCCAGCTCACCTCATGTGCCGAGAACAGCACAGCGACTGGATCTCCGTGACACTGATTCACCCACATGAGTGAATTCTGAGTCACTGGAACAGCAGCAAAGGACCGAAGCACCGAGCAAAGGGGCTCTGCAGAAGGGAAACAGGACAGAGCCTCTATGTAAGTACAACAAGACATAAAGCTCCAAATGCATCTGTGATTCTGCTGCTTTACATGAATCAGAACTAGCTCTGCTGCCCTCCAGTGGTCGCCTCCAGCGCCACAGCCAGAAAAAAGTCCAACCGTAAACTGTCGCAAACATTTAAGGATGTGAAGATAAAACACACATGAAACATTTACACCCTCTGTTCTGCAGCTTTGCTTCATGTTTTATAAATTAACTACATGTTTTTTATATTTTCATCATTAACAAAACACTCTTTGTGCATTAATTAAATCAGGGACAGTTGTTCTTCCATCAGAATGTTCTGGTTTTTGGAAACCTCCTGTTTTTCTGTCCAGGATCAGGAATCAATCTTACTTTTTGGCATTTTTTTCAAAACAACATTGACCTGGGTCACCATGTTTCACATCCAGATCCAGATCTCGTATTACGGTAACGGTTTTTATTTGGAGAGACAACAAGCGATGAAACAGGACAAACATCCCTCTTTCACTTCCACTTTCGTTAACAGACTCTTCATCTGAACCACAACAAACAGACGCAAACACAGAAATGTGCAAAACCACTGTCAGTACGCATGCTGCTGGATATCTAGAGACTAAATGTCCAGTAACTACCTGAATAAATGACACAGAGACGAGCTGCTTTATGCAGCTCTGATGACTGAGTTACTCTAACTAATAAACTCATATTGTGATATATTGTTATACGCATATTTATTTATATATATATATATGTATATGTGTGTGTGTGTGTGTGTGTATACATATATATGTGTATGTATATATACACACACACACACACACACACACACACACATATATATATATTACTTGATTAAAAAATGTTATTTGACTGGTAAACTTTAAATTCAAATCAAGTTTAATGAAGTTTATATTTATTTAAATGATTGTCTCTGAAACCTGGGCCACATGATATAATCCAGCTTCACAATCCTTCCTTTTCCTTTTGAGCGACCAGGTTTTAGGTTTGATCCAATCTAAAAGTTGAAACCTGATTCCTTCTGAATTACTGGAACCAGGTTTTAGAATTGTTTCTTGCTGCAGACATTTATTTTGCTCCACACTTTAAATCCAGTTCTTCAGGTGCTGTGAGCTGCTTGTTTTATCGATTTCTGTTCTGTTCTGTATCTAGTGTCACAAAATCCTTGAAACATCTCAAATGTGGATCTGTTTTACAGTTTTTTCAGTCTTTGTGAGATGTGTACACACTTGCAGGTAAACTAAAGATAAAAAGGGAAGTGTGGCTTCTGAATTAGAAAGTGTGATTTGTAATGTTCTAGATGAAAGGGGAAAGTTTGAGCGTATTAGATGATTAACGTGGATAGTTCTGATTAATCTGTTATTGTCCTGCCAAGACATAAACAGTAAATCAGCTTTAATCAAAGAAACGGTGACGGGTGTCAGAGATATTATTGGCTGGAGGAGATGTGCCTCCTTTTTCTTCTCTTTTGTGCAGGTTTGTATGAACTGAGCTGTTGATAGTTGGAAGGGAACCCAAAACAAAGACCATCCCACGAGTGACCTCCTGTGACTGCACAGCTTTCTTCATCTACAAAGGGAACTTTCTTTTATTCTTTTTAATTCACTCATACATTCTTGTGATGGCGGTCCCTCTGGCAGCGCGACTGGGACGGGCTGAGTTCGGACAAAGAGCACCTTGACCACTTTGCGTTTCCACTGTGAAAGCCGTGCGTGTGCGTGTGCGTGTGCGTGTGCGTGTGCGTGTGCTCTGACGTTTGCTTTGAATTACAAGAAGCATTGCGTCCTAAAATGCAAACATCCTGTATTTAAAATTAAACTCACACAACAGAAGGATTTAGAGTGAAATGCAGTGGCTCAGAGGTAAAGCTGCACGCTGGGGACTCAACGCTTCACTTCACTGTGTTTCTGATGCATGAGGCTGCGAGCGCTGTCCAGATGTGCCTCCAAACCACATGTGTTTAGCTGCATTGCGTTTCGGCTGCTTCTTCTTTAGGGTAAATGGGTTTAACCAGTGAGGCTGACTGTATTCTTGTGCGTGAGCTGCAGCTCACACTGAAACTGTGACTATTGAAGTTTTTAAACGCTGAGACGTGTCTAACTGCTGCATGTCTAACTGTCAGCGGCTCAAATCCTTCATGTTTCACTGTGTATTCAAACTTCACTGTACTTGAAAGTAAGTGCAGTGTTCAGGGAAGGATTCACTCTCTGCATGATGCACAGGCTGGATCAGGAAAACCCAATCTGTCGTCATTTTTCAAAGGTTGCACATTGGTTGCAGTGGCTGCTGGTACTGCAGGGATGTAAATGGATGCAGGCTCGTTGAGTTTCATTGGATCAGGTTCACTGAAGACTTTCTAGAAAAGGTTCAATAAAGTCAGCGTCACTGTTTTAAGGCTGGTATTTACTCTAATTTAGAGTTTGACTGGGTGGCAGTAGGTGACAGGCAGACACTGTACTTTTCACCCCACTATGTTTAACTTTAGATTTTATTTAATACAAGACATAACCCGCATATCAGCGCTGATGCAGTATTGCAGATTAGGAAAAACCGTTATTGATGCCAAAACAAAAATCCACCAGCGTCATATCAACTATATAAAGCAGCTAAATCACCGTTACCCACAGCAGCACTGAACACATATCATCTAATAACACACATTTTTCTGAATATGCCATCCTGCATGAGTGCTTTTAGTGTAAGACTATTGTGATGCTGAAACCTTTCTGCCTTTAAATCAGTAGACGTCTGATGCATGAATTCTACTTGTGACAGAGTCTATGTACTGTACACTCTGGTATTTGTACTTAACTACAGCATCAGAGTGCTTCTTCCACCTCTGACACTGTAAAGATGTCCCCTTGCTGTTGTTTCAGCTCTCGCTCTGGCCTGGTGATGCTCCAGTGTGATGCTCCAGTGTGTGTCCGACACAAAGAGCCCAAGCTTGTTCACGGTGGCCTCACAGCTGTAAAGAGACAGTTCAGAAAATAGCCTGTAGGGTATCAAAGGTTAAAGTTTCAAAATTGGGATCATAATTATTTTCTGTTTATTTACAGGGATCCTGTAGGGATGTC
This sequence comes from Stegastes partitus, assembly GCF_000690725.1. NCBI lineage: Eukaryota > Metazoa > Chordata > Actinopteri > Pomacentridae > Stegastes > Stegastes partitus. The sequence continues at coordinate 359,538 of NW_007577953.1, forward strand.
AGCATTGTCCTCAAAGTGGTGGTATGGGCAGGGACATGCCAGAGACAAGAAACACATCTGCATGTCTTCGGTGGTGATGTCAGTGGCATCAACATCGAGGTGAAACCCTCACGCCTGTGCTTATTCTATGCACTGCGCGTCTAGCAGCTGAAACTGTTCCCGTTGTCCTACCACGGCCTGCAGGCTCTCCAGTCATGTCACCTATCCAACATGTTGGCACTACACAGCACAGGAGGAAGGACACACTGGTCACTGAGCCCAGTCTCCACCTGCACACCATCACTTCCATGTAGTGCATACGTGGCTGTTTCAGGGCACGCCTGTTGTAGAGATGCCCAGTGTTGAAAAATATCAACAAAAATACACATTAAAAACACAATTAAAAAAATCTATCTAGATTAAATAAAGAATAATAAGACATAGAATAGAATAAGGTATCAGCTCTGACACCACCTTGCAGAGGGAGACATCGGTCAGGACTGTCTGCAGCGTTCCTCACTCCAGCTACACACCGATAAACACTCTGTCTGTAAAGGAATGGACAGAATTCAATGAACTATA
>NW_007577953.1:361556-369547 GCF_000690725.1 Stegastes partitus
CCCGCTGAGGCAGTTTGTTGAAATTGCAAAACGTGTCAGGTGAAAAGTTCCTCGACGTCCAGCCTGCCGTTAAAATGCAGCCAGCAGGTGGACTGAATTTACACGAGTCTCAGCGGGGGGTGGCTTTAATGGACGGAGGCTGCTGGAGACCAGCTCGAACTGCAGTGATGCTTCTGCTGTATGAAGGAGTCACAGCCCGAGTCCACGATGTGAAAACGAAACGAGCCGAACTCAGCGGACTTCCCCGGTTCGTCCACGCTGGAGGCTGCTTCAGTTCCCGTTACTAAAAGTAGGTCTGCGAGTGTCAGTGGTTGTTGTGAATACTGGTGATCCCCTAGAGGACTGTTTCTTCCCCACTGTCAGTCACGAAAAAAAAAATCCAGGTGTAAATGACCCCCCAGAAATATTTAGTTTGTCACATTTAATAATGAAGTTAGTTTCAAGGCGAACGCTTTTATTTTGAACGTTACAAAACCGGAAGTGAAAAGGTGCCGGTTTCTGCGGTACCGAGGTTGAAAACGGAATTAAGTTGTTTATCATTGAGCACCTGGCTGAAGAAGACACGAGGCTGGTTGGTGCTGGTTGGTGCTGGTGTCGTTGAGTGTGTTCTGGCTCCTTCTAACCATCACCCGGACTTTAATGTGGAGGGATCCGCTGCTGCTGCAGGCGTCACGTGATCGACCTGCTGACGTCACGTAGAGACAACCCACAGCTGGAACCGTGAGTTTAGAGCAGCAGCTGTTTGAGGGTTGAGCAGTGGCAGCGCGCGGAGCCTGTTGAAAGCCTTTATTGTTGTTGTTTGTTACGTAGAAACGCATCCGAGGTCCCAAACGGGCGAAACATGTGATATTGTGAAGAAAGTGGGTATGTCAATGGCAAAATGTCTCCACAGCGCCCCCTAGAGGCGTTTCGCTAAAACTATGAACTGAGGAGGCGTGTGCAGCAGAGCTTTCATATGAGCTGTTTAATGGTTTTTAGTTAATATTTGATAAAAGAGTGAATATATATGTCGAGATAAATCCATTAAAGCACTCTGACTGTCTGGATATAAGCTAGACGGAGTGAAAAGGCAGCGTTTCATGGATGTGAGTGAATAAAATGATTTCTATGTTCCTCAGCTCTCAGGTGGTTCACGGTGTGAGCAGGACATGTTTAAAGCTGCCAGCGATAAAGGAAGGTTCAGAACCATCAGTTCTGCTGGACGCTGCACCAGGTGTTGTTCACAAAAACTCTTCTCCAAAGTTGAACTAATTCACATCTTCCATTGTTTTTGTTCCTGGATGGTTAGCAGGTCTTTTGAAGGTCTTGCTGCAGGTTTGTCATCGCACCGTTTTAATTGCACTGCTTGCAGAGGTGGAGGAGATATTCTCATCCTTTACTTTATGTGAAAGCACTAGCAGCACACTATGAAAGCTCGCTTTCCAGGAGAAGTCCTGCACTGACAGTAGAAGTATGTACGTATCAGGGCCTAGCAGCCTGGATGGAATGTGTGTAAGTGCAGATATCATGATTTGATTTGCAGTCTAATGTTTTGAAGTCAAGCTGCAGTTTGATACTGACCATGTTACAGGTTTAAAACATGTAACAGCGCATTAGACATGACACGCTGTCAAAAGCATGACTGTCCCATCAGGAGGACAGCACGGCGTTTGAAAACTGTGAACACAACCACTGAACCATCAGTCAGACGTGCTGCAAGTCAGTGTCCTACATCACAGCCTTTGCGACTTGCTGGTTGTTCTGTTTCAAACTGCAGCTGAAGGACTGTTTTCATTCAGTAGAAATCTGCTGATTATTTTCCTCCTCCGATTCGATCTGTCTGGAAATAGTGAGCAATGCTGTGACAGGTGCTCTGCAGAGCCGTCGCAGTGGGTTCGAGCTTCCTGTCAGGTGACTGACCGTTTCAGCTGGATTTGTAGAACTTGTTGGGTAGTTTATTTTTTTTTAAAAACTGATTTAATAAGCTCTTTGTATGTTTTGTGTGCAAAACTGCTAATTTGTACAGTAGCTGGAGGTGTCAGATAAATGTTGTGAAGTAAAAACCACAGTGTTTAATTTATATTTAAGGCCTGCACGTCAGTAGGTGTACTTGGGTACCTTCCACTGAAAAGAAAAGCACTTAATATTGTTGAGCTTCAGTAAATGTTTTTAAGCTGCACATGACCACAGCGGGATCAAATGTTGAAAATGTTCAATTCTGTTGCACGACTGCATCACCTGGCACTCACAGCTCCATCCAGTAGTAATAATAATAACGTTGATGATCAACAGCGCATGACTGCGTCTGTATATGAGATACACTAAACAGTCAGTGAGGTGTCAGCTCTTGAAGTCAGCATGAGATCAGGTGTGGAGTACTGACCCACTCTGGCCAAAGTGTTGGTGGTTATTCCAGGCAGCAGTGGTGGCTCCCTCCCAGTGCTGCTGCCTTTAAGAGGGTAGAAACCACTGTCTGCAAAGGACACAGCTGTACAGCTGTGGGATGTGCTCAGACTTCAACACTTGACCCTTTATTTTTTGCTCTGGTCACATTTTGACCCGCTGGGGGCTCATTTATGCTGCGGTCTACGGAAACAGCAGAACCATGACTAGAAGTCGAGGGAACTCAGAATGTCTTGTCAGCATAAGAAGTTCTAACATGTGCCATCAGAACAGAGCAACTACAGCTGAATGTGTTCGATTCAACCAGGTTCAGGCTGTCAGCAGCTTCTCCTGTCGGACCCATTTCTGAGCCACGCCACATTTATCTGATGGGTTCTGCTTCGCTCATCGCTGCTGTGGAGCTCAGCTTTCTGTTGTTAGTGAGTGTTTGAAGGACACATGTAGAGTAAAGGGATGCTGATGAAATCTCAGAAGCTCAGGATTCTCTGTGACCATTTTCCTGAAGGTGTCATACGACGGTACAAACTGAACACTGGAAAGCTGACAATCTCACAGTTCTCCCTGTTTTTACCGTTTTTTGCTCAGATGAACGGTGGACCTCTGACCGCTTGTTTTTGTGCCCTGAGGACATTCAGGCGGCTGGTAGAGCTCATGTCAGGTTATGTCGTGGTGTCAGAAGGACCAGCAGCATGATGGGTAACGGTGGTGAGCTTAGCAGGGCTTATTTTAGTTCTATACATTTACTCTTGCTTTGAAAATGAGCAGAAGAGTTTAATAAAAGGCTTGAATGATTGACATTAGGCCTAGAAAAGACCTGAGGTGTACTAGTGCACATTTACAGTATTATGTGTGAGTGAATAACGGACAGTGTCGGCGCTTTCAGGTACTCCTTGAGTTAGAAAGTGCTGCATGAATCTAATCAATTATTATGATTACTCCAAAAAATGGTGTTAAACTGGGGTCCTGGTCTCCATGTAGAACTGGAGAACAAGTGACACCACAGCTGCTGTAGCCCAGTAATGAATCCTCAGCATGCTACCTGAAGAGAACGCACAAACAAAAGCGTCTTCAGTGAAGACAACATGTTCAGTTTAATCATTCAGCAGAGCTCCACAGAACTGAGGACGGCCTTCCTGCTGCGATGTTTACAGACGGTTTAGATGTCTGCCTGGTCGTCACCTCATACTGATTACGGCCAAAAGCTGTGTTTCTGCAAATTCTCTCAGACAAGCTCAGTCCACAGAAACAGGTTTTTGCTGTCATTTGTAATTCTAAAATGAGAAAAAGTGAGAGCTCAGCAGGTAGAAAACTCCTAAGCAGTGACCTCTAGTGGTTGTGATGTGTCTGTACAAGAGGCTGCAGCAGCAGCTCAGACCTCCGTCCTCCGGCCCCCCTCTGGCTCCTGCTGCTGTCCGCCAGTCTGAGGACTGTCCTCCTTTCAAACTAAATATGTTCATGTTGATGTAATTCTACTTGTATTAAGAGCACATGTGCTGTAATATATACTACAGGTAATAAAGTCCACCAAGGACCAGGGTCTGGTGTCCACCTGAGGTCATCACTGTTGTTTATCAGGGAAGTGGTGCTGACAGATAAAAACAACCCAAAACCTGTTGGAACGTTGCTCACAGTACTAGAGGGAACGGTCCTCTTTTATTTACATAAACATGTGTTGTTGGTGTGATCTCTACTGAAGCAGCCTGTTCCCTTACATCTGGAGAACGTGACCTCTGGTGCACCACGCTGCCTTCATACTGGCTCATCGTGACGCTTTTAACCCTCATCCTGCCGTCTGGATATTGGACTTGGCCATACTTGCAGTATTTTAATTAATTATTGAGCTCAGTGGACCTGCTGGTGGGTCTTCCTCGCTGCATGCATGTATACTTTAGTGTGTTTCAGGCTCGGTTCTGCTGTGCTGCTTCTCTGTAATGAAAGGTGAATCAGTCAGTAAACAGAACTCCATCCTGATGATCCTGAGTGACGCCTCAGGGCTGAAGGTTTCTCAGCAGGTTCCTCATATTGCCTGGCTGAACTCCTTCTCCTTTCTTTTAGTTTAACTATAATAGTCTGGTTTCCTCTGCAGTAGACATGGCTCATAGGCTGTACCTGTGACCGTGACTCTATGTTGTTGTAGTTCTATGACCTGCTCACATGGGCCAAAGCTACGCTGTGTGACAGACTGACATTTGGCTTTGACTAATACCGCTACAGTGACGATAAACTAGAGCTGTCTTCCACCCACACAGTGATGTGAACTCCACAAAGGCCTTCCGTCGCACAGAAGTCATGTGTTGTGCCGCCGTACAGTTTGTATGAAAAGTGATGTGCGTCTGGATTATGGTCCTGATGGTTCATCTCCTCGTCGAGCATGTACCCCAGCATAAAATGCATGAGTTAAAGACTTTCAGAGCTAATTGATAAGTGAAAGTGAGCACTGAGGGGCTCTGCAGCAGCTTTCTGACTCATCGAGCTTCAGAGGCGCTGCTGGAAACCCCTGGTTACCTGTTATTGCTAATGTGTGATAGGGTCTTTACAAGGTGTGAAAAAACATCTCGGCTGGATCACTTAAATCATTTCAGTACTGAAACATGTGTCGGTTGTGTTTTTAGTAGATCTTGAGCAAAGAGGTGCTTTGCAGCCGCTGATGTGTTCTGTGAGCGTCGGTAATTATTTTTAATCTGTCAGATTCTTGCTCACTGGCAGCTGTTGTTTACTGCAGCCTGAAGTCCTGCATCTCTGTGGAGACCACACCACCGAGAGAACTTTAGACACCGTTCTGTTATACATCATTAAAAACACACGGTAAAGGGTTCATGTTGTACAACGATCAGCAGAAACCTCCAGGCTGTGTGTGTCCAAGTGCCCAAAAGTGTGACTGAGGAAAACGTGTTTAGCTACATGTTTAGATTTTTGCTCTATTCTGCATGACAGCTTTAGAAGATATTTGCCCACGCTGAGTGTCTGCTGTACACCCAGCCATGCTGCCATTGTTGTATGAATCGTGTGTTTTATGTTGCTGACGATGTCCCTCATGTGTTTCCATCCCTGCGTCCTCGTGGCTGTGTGTAAACGCTGCTGAGTTCAGCTGAATGTTCACAGACGTGTCGTCACGTGACTCATGACTGGTCCAGTGCAGCGTGGAGTGCAGACGTTCAACCGGTTCTGGTGCGTGCAGTTTAGTTTAGCCTTTTTTTTTTTTTTTAAACATTGGGATTTTAAGCACAGAACTGGTCCGTTGTCCTGACGGAGCTGCACACCACCAGTGGTCTGTTCAGGGTCTGTCGCAAAGCGATTCTCTGCTTTTACAGTTTCAGGTTTAATTGTGTGATTTCACTGATTCAAAAAAAAAACATGCTTCCCAAACCTGCATTCAGGTTTTGGGCTTCAGAAGGTTAATTAGTTAATTAAAAGAGGCTACGAGCCGTACAGACCCAGTTCTCTGAGCTGACACCGACAGGCGTGGTGGGGTCTGAGGAAGACGTCTGTGATGCAGAACTTGGAGCTGGTTCAGCCCTGAAGCACGTATTGGTTGTGGTTTGAGTAAATGCTAAATGATCTGAGCAAAGCGGTGATTTGCAGCGTTAGTGCGTTTGTGACAGCCAGTAAAACACAAACCGTCTGGAGAAGGGTTAGTTCAGCTGCTTATCGTTCAGCATCTCTCATCATCTGCCGACTTTAAACTGATCTGAGTCTATTTTTGTCTGTTTTGTTAAAATTAGGCGACACAAACATGATGACTGAATAATTTGCCACTGATAATTTCCTGTTGACTTTTTCACTGTGTCTATCTGTTGCATATTCATAGCTGTAATGTGGATGTGGTGGGAAGGCACCACACAGACACCACTCAAATAGTCTGAAACCACATCCTGAGTCACGCCACTGGTGATGACGCCTCACCGTGAGCCTCAGCACTGTTCCACTCGCTGTTCTCACACAGACGCCAGTACATCAGTGACTCCGTGAACTGGTTCATCATTAAGTCGGAGAATTTTAAAATAAAAACAGGTAAGATCGTTGACTCTTAATTAACAACGAGAACTGAAAGTATGAAGGAAGTTCTGCTTTTTAAATCGTTAGCTGGTTTCAGAGATATTCTGTCATTAGTTTAATCTGCTTTTAATTCTAAGAAGTGAGTGTTCATGTTCTGTTATGAATGTATTTATAGTTAATGTGTGTGACTGTTGACCTGCTAGCTGATGCTGTTCATCCTGTAGGATCCGTTAGACGTCTCATTTCACTAACCTTTGGCACCGTTTAGTAACGGACCACAGCGAGGCAATTTATTTTTGTTTTCTTCATTTTTTTTCTTTTACCACAAAGCTAAGTTCCAACGGCTGTCTCTATATTTAGTTCCAGCTGCTTCCTCCCGCCTGCCCAGCGGCTGATAGCGGTGGCTCGTCCCCATGGCTTTCAAACCGGTGCTCCTGGTGCTGCTGTGGGGCCTCGCTGTCTGTGTTCATGGTGGTAAGTCGGCTTATCTCATCAGTGTGTGTTTGGTTTTTGCTTTCTCTTGTCGTGATTTCTAGAGCTGATCTCTGTTTTATTGCACTTGATGTGAGCCTACTGTACGTTGTTGTGTATGTTGTCCTGATGTCGCAGCCTCGGCTACGCTCTCCCAGAAACGGCCTTTCTGAATGGGCAGGTGTTGCTGTGTTGAGGAGATCATTTCAGGGAGCAGAGATTCGTAGAGCGCCAAGGTTACGATTCGTAGATGCAGCTTCTACATCTGACTGCGTTTTTTGTCTTTTCTGCTGCAGTTGCATCTTTGTGCAATGTCACCTGCTCGACAGACTACGAAGCGTCACTGAACTGTTCCTGTTCAGGCTCGGTGCTCACATATCCTGTCCTCCTGGAAGTTAGCTGTGGGCTAAAGTTGACGTAAGTAACTCCGAATGCGGACACTTCCTGAAGATGTATTATATGCAGGTATAACTGCAGCACATGCATGAATGTAGGTGGGTTAGCTGTTGTTGTCCCGCTCTGAATCATGATAGTCATTAACGTCACAATACTGTGCTCGTAGTAATGTTACTGTTTTGGCGCTGTTTCATCGATCTGATGTCATCATTTGCTGTTTCCTTTAGGGAAAGGTCAGGTATTGTATTTTTGAGACAAACAAAAAGCTAACCGTAGAAGGATGCTTTCAGCCTCATTCAAACACCACAGTGCTGTTTGTCCTGTTGGGGACGTTAACAGTTTAAAATGAGCTCATTAGCGCTCTCTGCTGGCTGCACTGTTTAGAAACGAAGCTAAGTGTTTAGCTTCGTTTGCCAACATTAAGAATTATATTTATTTTTTAAAGGAAATGCAAAACACTCACTGCCTCTCAGTTGTGACGATTTGAGGCTTTTCTTTGTCATATAAGAGAATAACAGTCGCATACGTTTGGCTGTCAGACTGGCTCATCAGCATCCGCTTCAATACAGAGCACAGGCTTCAGGGCTGCAAGCAGCAATCATCTCACCGGGATTGGTTTCTGAAATGACAGGGTCATTGTTTGGTTTATAAAACGTCAGGATACCGTGGAAAATGTCCATCATCCATCCAGCCATCATCTCTACACCTTCATCCTCACTAGGGTCGCTGGAGTCTATCCCAGCCGA
>NW_007577953.1:369737-380087 GCF_000690725.1 Stegastes partitus
TTCACCTGGACAGGTAACCGGTCGAACATGTCAATCAGTATTTCCAAAGCCCAAGATGACGCCTGAAATGATCTTGTTTTGTCCAAAATCCCAAATCATTCAGCTTTCTGTAAGGAAAGAACCAGAAAACATTCACGTGTAAGAAGCTGGAATTAAAGAATGTCGTCAGTTTTTTGTTAAAAACTGCTGAACTAATTATCAAACTCGCGGGTGGTTAGTTTCATATCTGTCTATATATTTCATACAGTTTCATGGATTAATCGTCACAGCTCTCGTGGGCTTTGATCTTTCTGATATAAGTTGTGTGAAAAGGACCAAGAAGAAGCAGGACTGTGAGATATTTATTGTTCCACCCGGCAGGTGAACAGCACAAGGTCTGTTGGGTCTCTTTGGCGTCTGGCAGATCCTCACTGATAATAACACACAGTCTGTCTGTTCAGGGATTTAGACCTGCAGGTCAATGGCAGCTGTGTCATCGAGCCGTCTCCTTCCTGGTGCGAAATGATTCTGGATAGACTTTATGAAGTCGCGTCCGTTGGTGTCAAGTGCACTACGACAGTCAGGCAACAAGGAGAGCGAGGAGTGATGGCTGCCAGTGAGTCATCCACCTGGGTGCTGAGTGATGTGGGTAGGTTCAACTGATGGTAACCACTCAATCTGACATTTCACTATGTGTCATTTCTGCTGAACACACAACACCAGACCAGAAGCAATAAGATGTCAGACAGTTAGTAGGTCGACCCTGATGTTCAGGATGTTTACTGTTGTTTTAAGAAGAACGGTCCACATATTTCCCTTCTTGCTGACTACAGCCAAACTGCTTGTCTTCATTACAGGAGGTTCACCCTCTGGACAGTTGTCATAGAAATACACAGTCTGCACCAGATTTATTCAGACTGTGACTGTTCTGGTGAACTGCAGGCTTTGTTCACAAGGAGCAGAGAGGAGTATGGGTAGAAATACACAGTATAAATTAAGTGATGATAGATTTTAGTAACACCTGTAGTATATATGTGGTGAACAGCTGTGAGCCATTTGGACGTATTGATTCAAGTCTGTGGTAAATTAAAGAAGTTCAGTTTTCATTGACATTTTTCTCTGAGTCCTGACTCTGTGCCTCTCTGTTGGTTGTGCCCTGCTTGTGCTGCTTCCATCGAGGTGCACTGCTTGATGTTAGAGTGAAAACAGGCCCACAGTGAGTGAAAGTGTGACAGGAGCTTCAGAGGGTTCAGAAAAGTCCAGAAAACCCAGCGATGACCAGAGTCATTCTGACAACTTCCCCAACTTACCTGAATTGTCGTTTGTTTGAAAGTTTCCAGCCATCTGCTTCACCCTCAAAATGCTAGAAATAGTGTTCAGCTGCCATTTGTGGTGCAGAGCGTGGCTGGCATGCACACATTTTCATTTTCATGATGTCCCCCTGGGACTTTGTGTTCACAGTGAAACCTCCACCTCCTTTCAGTGTTCAAGTGGCCGACGTCGATGAAGTCTACAACATCACGTGGGACAGCAACACAAGCATCTTCTATGGTCTAACGTACATGATACGCATAAGAGAAAGTAGAGATTTGTTAAAGGTAATGAATGGGCAAGAAAACACTCAGATTGAAGTTTGACTTGAGATTCTGTGGCAGAACACGGTTGTCACAGTTCATTTAGAGCTGTTGTGTTTTGTTTCTGCCTCTCAGGAACCAGTTGTTTCCCTGTCTGTGACGGAGACGTTCTTTTCGTTAAAACACAAGATACTGGAACCACATGTCAGCTACACTGTGGACGTTCAGGCCAGAATATCTTCTGGGCTCTATCGGGGTCCCTGGAGTGAGTGGAGTCCTGCTGCTGAGTGGACAACAGCAGGAGCCTCTGCAGCAGTTGAAGGTAGAAGAGCTTTTGAGCTTCCATGCTGGAACCTCGACAAAATGAGCGTCTTGGTTGTTTTGTGTGCGTCTGTGCTTCTGCACATATGAACACACTGTGAAGCCTGTTCATCATCGTCTCTCAGTGCATATTGGTCGTGTTCTCTTCCAGGAATCGCTCGATCCTGGTGGTTCGTGTCGCTGCCCATCGCTCTTGTCCTCTGCCTCCTGTTGCTGGGCTATTTCCAGAAACCGTAAGTACTCTGAAACGCTGGGATTTCTTGGTTTGAAATAAAAACAACTCAAATCGTGCTTAGCGACACATTTCTCTTTGTGTTTGCACATAACTGAACCGTCGTTAGCTGCAGAGAATCACTTGAGAGGAAGCAAATGAAGACTTAAGGTCAGCAACGCTTTGTCTTCCAGTAAATGATTAGCAAAGCTTCTCAGTGCTTCGATCTACACTTTCCTGGCATCACCTCCCACATATAGAGAAACCGCTGCAGCGCTGTACGTGCAGCAGCTCATTGCACTGAGATGGCTAGCAGACATAGGAAGTCCTGCAGAGCATCAGTGTTACAGAACTGAGAACACCTCGCCTATGAAGGGCGCACGCTTACAAGAAACACACCCAGAACAGTTCTCAGTGTTTTAAGCTGCTCTGCTTTAGTTTGCATCCATTTCAGATGAACATATGTTTCTGTTGTGATGTATGAGGATCACAGCGTCTGGTTTTGCTCTTTGCATTGAAGGATATTATTAGCAGCTGCGTGTGCATTACACACATCTGAATGGGTTCACTGAGAGTCTGTTCAGGAAGGCTGAACTTTAGAGAGGCACTGATTCACCTTCAGGGTCGCGCTCTGAGCGCTAGAGACCAACACCAAATGACAAGAAAATGTGAATAGTGTACCACAGGCCCGTTGCTTCACTGTACGGCCATCCTGAGTAGGAAAAACCCTGACAGAGGGGAAATATCAGCTACAGCTCTCAGTTCAACACCTCTGCTAAACAGCTCTCAGAACATGTGAACAGCTGAACCTTCAGGAGGACCGATGCTCTGCAGCTCAGTTGATATAATAAAATAAATGAACTTTTATTGTCCCATTAGCTCAAGACATTCATTCACGGCTGTCCAGAGAATACAGTCGAAACCACACCGTTACTGCCTGTACAGCGATACATGTGCAGGAGTGCTGTCATCACTGGTGCTTTTGTTCAGTGGATTCGTTTTATCTGCTCAACAGGACTGTGTCGTTGGGCTGACTCAGTGCTTCGCTGATGCTCTCTGAACTCACACTTCCTGTCTCTCTCTCGTAGCTCCCTCAAATAAAGGCGTTCATTGTTTATAACAGTATTTAAACATCCGGTGTAGATGTGAGATAATGACTGACGTCTGTATGTATCTGGAGCAGCACAGCGTTTTATTGGACACCTCCCAGTGTTTCTCCTCCATAGGTGCCACCATGTTCTCAGCTGCTGTCGTCTTTTCTGTTGCTGTGGCGGCTCCTCTCTTAAGCTGCTTGATGAGCAGACAGAATAATGTAGCGCTGGCAGCGTGATCAGCATCATGTCAACTTGGATGGACCTGTGCTTAAATCGGAGCATTACTAAAGTGTAATCTTGTTTACTCAGAGTGTTGTACGGTGTTGTCCAGAAGGCGTGTTGTGCAGCACATCTCTTCATCCTCTGTCTGAAACACTCTGCTGTAGCTTCTGTGTTTGTGAGGCCCTCCTGAGAAGTCCAGTCATGCTCTGCTCGGTCTTCTGGTCCAGCGACAGACTAATGAGGAAATGAGGAAATGATGTCAGACTGTGAGGGAGCTGCTTTAGCCGCTAGTCCCACGCTTCCAACGAGGCGTTTCAGGCAGGTAGGAGCAGCGCTCGATGTCGGAGGAACAAGTGCTTCTCGCCTGGACTTCAGGCGACATTTTATGAGCACAAAACACAGAAAAGGAAAGAAAACCCAGCAAGCAAACTCTGGGCTCTTTAACATGAAGACGCTCTCACTGCAGCTGATGTACACTTTATTCACCATCCATCCATCATCTATACACCACTTAGTCCTCACTAGAGTCATGGGGGGCGGAGCCTATCCCAGCTGACTCAGGGTGAAGGCAGGTTCACCTGGACAGGTAACCAGTCTATCACAGGGCTACACTTAGAGACAGACAACCAAGCACACTCACATTCACACCTACGGACAATTTACAATCACCAATTAACCTCAGCATGTTTCTGGACTGTGGGAGGAAGCCGGAGAACCCGGAGAGAACCCACGCTGCACGGGGAGAACATGGAGACTCCACGCAGGAAGATCCCGGGTGTCCTCACTGGGACGCCAACCGGCGACCTTCTAGCTGTGAGGCCACAATGCTAACCACTGAGACACCTGCAGCCCCACTTTATTCACATTTCTGCTAAATCCTCAGATTTCTAATCAGGCGGCTGGTTGGCGTCCTTACATGTGGCATCAGCATAGCTTGTGACTGCTCCAGCTTCGGCCAGGTGTGTCTAAATACCTGGAAACAGAGTGTATGCTTCTGGCCTGTTGAGCACCTTTAAGCAGCACTGTTTGAAGAGCTGTGGGACAGTGTCTGCCTGTTGCTTTCTGTGTTGAGGATATGAGCCAACGCACCGAGCTGCTGTGTGATGTCAGAGACTCCTTCAGCGTGTGAAACTTCAGTTTTAATGCTTCACTAGAAGCCACATTGAGTTTAGGCCAGAATGGTCGTACAGCGTGTGATGGGCTCTGTAAAGTACCTTCAGCTCATTGTGCTGCCCTCCTTAATGCAGCCGTCATCGCTCTTTACTGAAAGGTTGAGTGTGGGTTCTTTATTATCACAGATCTCACTGTGACTCATGCCTGAAGCTCAGTCCTGTTTGTACTCTGCTATCAGCATTACTGGATATGATTTAGAAAGCTGTTGTGTCTCGTTCAAAATGTCAGCCCTGCACAGCTCGCATATCGAAAATGAAATCTGTTGCAGTGACACGACGCTGACGTATAAATGTCATCTTTCATTCTCCGTCTCTGTTTGTTCTTCTAAAATCATTTCACATTTGTTTCAGATGTTGGCAGAAGAAACTGGAGCTGATTACATACGTCCCCAAGCCGAACGAGTTCTTCAAGCCCCTTTACCACAACTACGACGGGAACTTCAGGGTAAGAGGAAACATTTCACTTTGTGTGTAATTTCCAGTGGAGCCCAGCAGGTGCTGCCCTAGAGGGGACTTTCAGCACATCTGGACCCAGTCTGCGGGGGCTTTCCCTCGTCTTCACGCTGAAGGGCTTCCATGATGTGAATGAGTCACTGTGCAGGGGCTTCAAGAGGCTTTTCATGTGTCTGCTGTGGGTAGATATTTGTGTATGACAGTCAGACCTGTTCCACCCCAGTGGAAAATACCCCCGGTGCTTGTAGTTGAGCTCTTTGATTTGCCGTTGTGTCATTCTAGAAGCAGCCTGTTTTCACCTGATGGGGACACAGAGGCACCACTCGGTGGTTTGGCTCCTTTCTGTTTGACTCACGGTTTATCATTATCTGCTTCTGCCATTACCTTTCGTATTTCCCCCTCATGTAAATTATTCTTTGTCTCTTTCTTCTTGAAGTTTGCTATGTTTTTTTTTTTTTTTATCTCAAAGCAGATTGAATGCAGACTGTGTTTCTGAATGTGTAGGCTTCAAAGTAATCAGATTACAAGCTTCTGCCCCTAAACAGAGTTTAAATGTGTCTGCTTAGTGTAAGATTACTTCAGACAGAAAGACAGGAGGGTTTGTTGTGTTTTACTACAAAATGAGCAGGAGTCTGAGCATGGTCTGGTGTCATGTTGGTTCTGGTGCTGGTCGTTTATTCTATACCAGCACCAGAAGCTGTTTAGTGTTTGTAAATGTACTGGACAGCAGCAGTAAGAACATCCTCACGTGTCTCATTTTATTCAGCAGTTCTGTTTCTGTCTCACTTCTACTGACGTCTCAGACAGTAAAGCACAACAAACATGTGTGTGCAGTTACACACATTGTTCAGCAGAGAGCGCTGCTGCAGCAGCCGTCAGAGGACAGAGCAGCAAACCAAAGTGGTTCAGGTGGCACAAGGACAGCTGACCAAAGTGCTGCTCACAGACCTGTGAAAAGGCAAGACAGAAAGTAGCAGGAAGGACTATAAAACCAGCTTGTTAAACAAAATAAATATTAAAAATCTATTCAAAACAGGACAACAACTTGTGAGATCCATTTCTAAAATATAATGAATGTAAGATACTAAAATAGAGCTCTAAGAAAGTTGCTGAAAACACGTTTGTATGCAGATGTTTGTCAAAGTTTTAGTAAAGTAAGAAAGAAGAAGGCTTCAACAGTTCATGGTTATTTCATAGCTGTTTTCCACCGTGGCTGGTGTTCCCCCTTCACCAGCCTGTGGTCAGACACTCTCCACGTGTGTTCACGACTAAATACGTTAACATAGTGAATGTCGCCAGCCCTTCATCAGGCAGAGCAGCAGCTCATGGATGAAGTGACAACGCTGTGCCCATTTCATGATGAAGGCCGCAGCTTGTGTTGCATCATCAGTACCGACTGGGTCAGAGGGTGAGACTAAAACAAAACATGTCTAAAGTGTGAAGTTTCCAAAAAGAGCGTCACACGTTCAGGACTTGAGTCGCTCTTTCAGAGTTTGTCCTCGTTTGCCTGCACCGTCTCTCACCCCTTTGATGCAAACTGCTTGCGTGCTAGAGATGGTTCAGTGATGCTGGGGAGCTTTGTGCTTCAGGATGTGGTGGTATTTGCACCAAGGAACAGATTCATGCTTATCTGGGCATCAGCGTGCTGCACAGAGGCTACAGGTGACTGCACGAGTTGCTGTGAAGCCTCACACGACTGTGGAGAGAGTATATTAGTGGTACAAGTCTTTGGCTCCTTTTCTTCAGTAAAGGTACCATACAGCAGCGTAAAAACCATCCAGTACGAGGAAAAGTCCTGCGTGAACATTCTACTGAAGTAAAAGTACACAAATGTCAGCAGCAAAATGTTGTTAAAATACTGAAGAATGCTCAGACAGATGTAGACATCCAGAGTCACCGTGTCCCCGGACGTGTCTTTACTGGGGAACTGGTCGATGCAGTATGACTTCCATCATCCATCAGGTTTGCATTGAACATTATGATCCTTTGCAGTGGCAGCCACTTGTTGACATTGTGCTGAGCCTTGTGACTACGTTTAGGTGCCCAAGTGTCTCAGCCAGACTTGTAACCAGCAGGCTGGTGAAGGGTGAAGACCAGGCTCTCTCCTCTGCCATCAAAGCCTTTGTGCACTTTTCATTTTGAAGTGGCATTTCTCAGACTGCCCCAGTTTACCAAAAAGGATAAATCAACACACACACACACAAGATAGAAAAGGATACCAAAGAATAGAAACACAAAATATCAATACAGTGCAGATAAGTACGGCTGTGAAACACTGGAGCTGCAGCAGCATGTTGGTGGAGATCAGAAAGAGTCCAGGGCTGGATGTGGGCTGTGTGGATGGGTGGGGGGCTGCAAGGGAGAGAGGTTAGCATCCCGGCAGCCTGCTAGACGGACCTGTCTCTGACTCTGAGGCTTCCTGAAAGCAGGAGGCTGAAGAGACGGCTGTTCAGTGCTTTGCATTGAGTGAGGCACGAAGGTAAAGTCAGGAAGCAGAGGCACTGCTGGGCTCTCCTGGCCAGTGACGTGGTGTTGTTGGTCCAGCTGAGGTCCTCAGTGATGCTCACCTGCTCTGCAGCACACCTCTGGTCGTCACAAGGACAGGGTTTCAGAGGTGAGCTCTCCTTAAGTCACTTACAGCTGGACATGGGCAGCTGGCTCACCTCCTGCCTGGTGCATCGTTGTCGATGGGTCGGAGCTGGAGTTGGCTCTGAAGTCATAATCAATGGGGTGAAAAGCAGGGGGCTGAGTGCACTTCCTGGGGGGACCCCCATACGCGGTGAGATGATGATTCAAGTGTTATTTCCAACCCGTACAACTTGTGGTCTCTCAGTCAGGAAGTGACTGCGAGACCAACAAGAGCGTGATGTATATCCAACACTGTTAGCTTTCCTCTTATCAACACAACCATGGTGTCGCGTATGCAGGATGTGAAGCTGGAGCCAGAAGGTATAAATACATCTGCTCTGTTCACACTAACACACCTGAACATCGCTGTCAGAATCTCTTACAAAGTGCTTTACAAGCAGGAAAGTAAAATCAGATGAACCACAACTCTGTGTATCTAGAACTATCGGTGTCGGTGAAGGCGAAACACAAACAGCTGGTCATTCAAAGGAAGTCAGAACTCCAGTAAAATCAGGAACGAAGGGACTTCAGAGGTCACTGACTCTGAAGGTTGTTCCAGAACCTCAGGGCCCGGCCTGCAAACGGTCAGCCTCACTAGCACCGACTAGTTTATCTACATGTGCAGCTAAACGTCAGTATGACAGCTGATCGTGTTCATCTAACTGTAGCGAGACAGCATCATGATGAGATGAATGTGGGTGACTGTGCAGCATCGTGTGGATGTAGCTTCACTCTTTGCACGACAGATTCTTCCTAAAGTCTTCTTAGTTTATTGTCACAAGTTATTCAGGTGAATGTCTTCTGTTTGCTCTGTTGTAGGAGTGGGTGAAGCCTGTGTTCAGCGAGTACGACTACTTAAGGATCAGCTCCAGCGCTCAGGTGATCAGCGAGACGCAGCACGACATCCTTCAGTGGAACAACAAGAAGCAAAGCTTCACCGAGGACAGCGAGACGAAACCAGGCGGAGGCTCTCTGGTCAACATGCTGCAGCCTCCCAGCAACCTGCTGCTGCACCTCCAGGACGGCGGCAGCTCGCAGGGCACCAGCCACTCCACAGGCCACATCTCCATCCACACCGTCACCCTCTCCGGGGAAGAGTTTGAGGAGGAGGTCTCGTCACAGATCTCCATAAACACCCTGAGAAGTTACCAAGATGGAGAAAGCTTCGGTTCATTTGAGGAAGACAACAGAGAGCCGGCCGGCTATGATCTGGATGGACCTCAGATGGACAGGATGGCTCGACAGCACGACATAATCAGCGGCTTGTTGGTGGAAAATATCCACTTTGAGCAGCATGCCCACTTTAATGAACCAGAGAGGGTGTCGCTCGACTCGTTCGTGTCCAACGAGCAGTCAGAAGACGGCTACCCTCACGTGGACTTGGACACCATCGACAGTGGGTTTGGAGAGTGCAGCAGCCCCGGCGCCTCGGACTCGAACACGGCAGAGCGCCTGGACTCTGATCTATTCCAGGAGCACAAAAACTCAAACTATGTCAAGCAGTGGATGGTCTGCAGCACGGTTCAGGAAGACTGCGGCAGCTTGGAGAGTGAAGCCCACGAAGCCCAGTGACCACAGCTTCTGATTGGTGTCTGTCGTGCTGTGAGACGTGTATTTAAAACATGGACGTGATCGTGAACGTTTCTACAGCAGCGTCTTGTATATAGTCTAGTCCCCGTTTCTGAAGCGTTTTCTTCTGACCTCAGCTTTTCAGACATGAGAGCGTGAATGGATGTGGTGCGAGTCTGACAGCACAGAACCAGATGTTCTACTCAACACAGTGTCAGATGAGACACTGAGGACTCCTCAGAAACACCGCGTGGAGACGTTGCTGACATTTCTACAGCTGATCAGTGTTTTTTTCCTTCTTTCTTTCTTCATCATGTCACTGTACAGATTCACATTCTCATGGTCTTGCACGCTTCAGGGCTTCAGCTGTAGCACGAGCACACATGCTGCCTTATCAAGATGTCTGATAAAGTCTGTTTTCCTCCACATGCATTGTGGCTGTAACCACTGTTACCTGTTTTTGTGCAGTGTCAGTAAAAAGTGCAAACTGTTCTGATCTGTCAGCGTGAGGTGATTATTTCACTGGCTTTGACTGGATTCATCAAAAGGAAGTCGAGAAAGCCGCCAGACAAACTTTGACAATCTGTGCTGTCACCTGACGTTATGAACAGACTGTTGTCTGTGTTTCATTAAATATACACATAAACATGTATGTTTGACATGTGCACTTGTCCGAGCAGTGGTTTTAGTTTCGTGTTTTACTGGGAAGAACAGAACCTAAACGGGCCCACTGTCTAAGCTGCTGTCTGCATGTGTGAGGGTGGATTGTTCCTACTGAAGGCCTCCTGGTGGCAGCTGCTGTGGGAGGGGGGTGTTTGACATGTTTCCAAGCCCAGTCCACAGTTTCCCTGCCAGCTAATGTTCAGTGTTGTTAAAGTAGAAGTCTGCCTCTGCATCCTGTATGTACGACAGCACAGCTGAACATCGACGCTACGCTCCCACAACACTTCAGATCATACAGTCTACATCCACACACAGTTCCTTTTGTCAGCATCATGACTTGTTGTTTTATTTATGTTTTTGGCTCTGGACTGGACTCAAGCAGTGATCACGATAAACTGCTGAGTTTGAGCGTTCAGCCTGATTCCAGCTAGGTCTCCATGGTAACTGATGCTGTGGAGCTAGGT
>NW_007577953.1:380637-385252 GCF_000690725.1 Stegastes partitus
TCTATGAACACGTTGAACACTTTCTACCAGCATTCCTGTCTCCACCGTTTACAGTAGCGGCATCATGGTGATGTTCCTCAATGTTCTCCATTAAAACAAGGAGCTGACTGAAGCAGCTGCTCGTCATCGATTCATTCAGGGCAGAAGAAGAGTCACGTGACGCCTTAACGCCTCCTTTAATGAGAACAGAGTCTGAAGCAGGAAGCCTGAGATGATAAAGAAAGTTGAACCTCCTTCGTGATGCCTGTGATCTCTGGCTGGAGGTTTCGGTTTTGTCGATTCGGCTACACAAAGAAAGCCTGGCTGAGTCCAACTGTCTTGTTGTGCAGCCCTCTGGCGTCAGCGTCTGCTCGTCCATCCACTGTGCACAGAGCCTGCTGAGCAGCCAGGTCCAGACCAGCAGGCGATGAGCAGAGGGCGGCTGGGACACTCAGACCTACGCATTAAAGTCTTTGAAGACATTTTTTAATTCAAGATACACTTAAATGTTAAATAATTACAAACTGTGTCACTTCACAACGTGATTATTTCTGAGGTTGAACTGTGGAGTGTTTTCTTTAATCAAGGACAAACACTTTCAGGCTCTGAATCCTGTGGTCGCTGACACTAAACTGAGTCCAGCTGTGATTTCCAATCAGCCTAATGAACATGAACCTGGTTCTACAATGAGCTGAGAGCAGCAGAACCGTCTCCTGGTGGACCTGTAGGCTCAGTCTGTCTGCATGGAAGAGAACTGCCAGAGGAATTCATCTGAGGATGGAAAAGGATGGAGGGAGATGGGTGAGCATCTAAAATCAGCAGAAACAGCAATGATCAGGGCGTATAGACGTATAGAAGGAGCCATAGTTTCACTAATCAGGGCCGCGCTGGTCGTTTTACTGAACCGGTACCGTGGACCGAGCACCTCTAAGACTTGGCACAGGGGTCCGTCTTGGACGAGACGGTTCATAACATCAATCTGTATCGACAGAGGACAAAAAAAACTCTGGCTTGCTCTTTGGAACAAAACTGTGAGATGAAACTTTGCTGAAGAACATGAAGCCTGATGGATGCTCAGAGCCGTTCTTCAGCTGAACTTGTTGAGCTCAGATGGAGTCCAGCATGTCTGGCTGGGCTCTAGCCAGGACCACCACAGTGCTGACATGAGGCTGCATGAGTCAAGGTTTGACATTCACAGATAGGCAAACCTAAACTATACAACTTAGAAGTAATCTGATTACTGTAATGTGATTTAAAACATTTCAGTGGCACCACTCAGGTGTGTACCCCCTCCTGAACATGTACAGGCAGCGTGCAGGGACCCGACTGCTCTGTTTTGTTCTGTTGTCTTTGTTGGTCCTTCAATGCTTAAAGCACTGATTTGGATTTTGTGCTGAGGTTCTGTATTCGGGACGCTCGCTTCCCTCCAGCTGTTGGTGCTGTCAGTGTGCCTGCAGCCAGATGACAAACTAAAGGAAGGAGCTAGTGGGTGGTGAAAACAGACGCTGCCTCGCAGAGCGTAGGGTGTCACCAGAAGGTCTCTGATAGTTTCATGAATCACAGGCAGCTCCCAGTCAGCAGACCTTAACCCAGCTGATCTCCTACACCATGGACCAGCACTCTTCATCACAACACCAAAAACTGTTGGATAAAGAGGAGGGGGTCGAGGAGATGAAGCCTGGATCAAAAAGTAAATGTTTTGTGACTAAATTGAGTTTTAAAAACTTTAATTGGTTATATTTCCACTCAAAGGAAGCCTGAGTCTCTGGACAGTGTGTGTTAGCGTCAGAACAAGAGCTGGAAAGTCGTTTAATTTAAGCAGAACTTATGACATTGGCACTGTGAACAAAGCATGTGCCCAAAACCAAACCAAAAAGGTAGAAGAAGAAGAAAAAAAAAATCCTGTGACGTAGAGAGGCTTTGACTTCCTGTGATGCCTCTATTGATAAGCAAACCTTAGTTCCACGTCTCATTCACTGTCTGAGGCACCGGCGGCACCGCAGCTCTGAGGTAATGGCACATTTCCATTCACTACACATCACACAGCTCCTGTCAGCTGCTCACTTCACTGTCTTCCTCAAACAAAGGCAACTTGACACATAGAGTTTTCTACAAAGATGTGATTGCTGTGTGGGACTAGAGAAGCAGTAGATTGCAGTAGACAGAAGAAGGAACGTTTTCCTGGTGTCCACAGAGCGACGCTCCGATCCCAGAGGGCATGAGGGCTCGCCGCCTCCTGTTCGTGCTGTGCTGCTCCAGCATCCTCACGGTCACCGGCTGCATCAAAGGTACTGAACAGCTTTCCTCTGAGCTATTTTATGAGGCAGCTTTTGGCGTATCTCATCTTGTGGTCATCATTTCTTTCTTATTGTGAATAACTGTGAACAGATAACTAGAGTCTCATACATGCCAGTCATCAACCACAGCAGGAGGCTGATGGGAAGCGCCCGTTAAATGTCAGACAGGAGGCGACCTCAGTGTTTTAAGTCTGTCCTTTTCAGCTACCTTTGACATTTGGTTGGTTTCGTGGGGTAATTTGTGTTTCCTTTACTCTGTTATCAGTTGCTTTAAGAGAAATTACACATTTGTTTTACTCAGATATGTGACAGCTGGATTTGCTCCTTACTTTACAAGTTAAGATCTCAGATATAAACAAACAAAAACACACGACTTTTATTAAATGTTGAGATTAAACCAGAAGCTTTGACCTGTTTTATAAAAACAAAGTCGTATGTCCAGTTTCCAGTGTTCGATCAAACACACATAAAGTCCCATTCTCTGGCTCAGAGCAGTTTTTTATTTAAATATTTGAGAGCTTTGCTTTCCTCCTGCTGTCTGCCTCCTTTCACATCCCTTCACAGTCCCTCAGAGTCGAGCTGTGGAAGGAGCCTGATCACTGGACTAAACTAAACCTGTAAAGTAGTTTAAACCAGATGCACCTGAACCAATCAGGAAAAACCTAAAAATGTTCTTTTTGATATTGTGACTGTGACCTCTGTCAGGGATTTCTCTACTTTTTCCACCAGTGGATGACTCGCTGTCTAAGTTATTCTGTTGCAACGAATCTCAGACAAGATGCCAATAATGGTTCCTCTTTTCTCTCTGCTTGTGCAGCTGATGGACATTTGTGTGTGAGTGACTACTTTCGCAACATCTCTTGTATATTGAACATCTCTGGTAACCCCGTTGGAGAATCCAGCACCAGCTACAGCCTGAAGTTCTTCCACTGTGAAAGGTAGCTCCTACAGAGTTAAACCCTGACGATGACTAGTTCCTCCTGTGTGACACCACTGCTGACGCTCATGTTCATGTTGTGCTGCTGTTTCTTCAAGGAGGTATCCCGATGTCTCCTGTCCGCTCACGGTGACGAGTCACGGCTACAGCTGCAACTGTGAACTCAAGCACAGTTCAGATCGTTTTACTGATTACGATGAATATGAAATAAAAGTCTGTGCTGAGTCTGACTGCCACCTGGACCTGGAAACGACGTTTCAACCATCAAGAAACAGTGAGTATAAATGAACTGTAGTGCCTCCTGACTGTGTGAAGGTGTGCTCACCTCATCATGAGCTACATTTAATTTAGTCTGCACACGTTCTGAGAAGGTTCTGTAATGTTTTACTGACGTTTCAAACAGGAAGTTTTTTTTTTAGTTCCCAGATTGTTCTAAAACTGTTTGGTGACAACATCGTCAGACCGCTACGCTCCAGACTTGTGTACCCTCAGAACGTTCTTCCTTCTTAGTACCATGTAACGCTGTGGAACATTGTGGGAACGTTTCATAGAGTCAACACTGTGCTCCCTTGACAACATCCCAAAAACACTATGACAGAACGTTCCACCTTTGTTACAAGTCAGGAACCGCCACAAAGAACGTTCTATCACCTGAGATCTCGATAACATCTCTAAAATGTTTTCTGAATGTTGTGTTGAGAAACTATTTCCTGTGGTATCATATCTAACGGGCCTCCTCAACAAAAAGGCAAAACGTTCCAGATTTAAAGAAATATTTTTAAAACGTTCTGTAGAAAAAACATTCAGTCGTCTAACAACATCTGGAAAACATCTGGAAAACATTTTCTGAATGTGGGTTTGAGAACGTTCTCCCTTTGTTATTGTGGAACATTGTGAGAATGTTGTATAATGTGTTTCCCTCAGAACATTGCAGGAAGAACGTTCCACCTTTGTTAATATGCCAGATTACGTGAACGTGTTGAGGAACGTTCTGTCACCTGATGATGGTCCACCAGCAACCAGAGAGAACACGTTGTAGAAGCTTCAGCCGTAAACCAATTCAAAGGCAGGACGTTCCCAATGCAACGTTCAGCCAACCTTACGATGAACGTTCTGTGATATCATAATAAGGTGAAACAATCTGAGACGTTTTCTGGATGTTGTGAAGAGAACACATGATAGAATCTATAAAACGTTCCCACAATGTTGCATGATAACAAAGGAAGAACGTTCTCAGTCCTACATTCAGTTCTGAGCGTTGCAGTCTGTCACCCTGTGGGAGCTAAAGGAAAAGTGGCTGTCAACATCTGGAACAGATGCTGATGTCACACACGTGACTGTGATGAGCAGCAACAGCTGTCTGAAGTGGATCACACCTTTCTGTGCGCCGTGTCTGTCTGAG
>NW_007577953.1:385748-393395 GCF_000690725.1 Stegastes partitus
GTGTACTGTGTGCGTTCTTAGGGTGTGTGATGTATGTACTGTGTGTTACCAGTTCAGCTGACGCCGCCGCCTGAGCTTTTGGTTGACAACACGTCCCAAACTTGGAACATTACTTTGAAAAGTCGGTATGACGAGCATCCGTACCTCGCCAACTTCCTCAAGTATGAGCTCCTGCTTCAAATGTTCCAAAACAGCAAAGTCACAAACAAAGTGAGTTCCAACAACACGCCGTCACAAACATCTGCTACGAAAGCTTGTTTTTCTGTGATAAGATCTAAAAAGAGATGGTTTTCCCCAGATTCTTCCTCTCATGTCACCTGCGAGGTCTGAACTGATCGATGAAGGATCCCAGCTCACAGCAGATGCAGAACATTGCATTAAAGCCAGATTCATGGCTGATGAAAGGTATTACGATGGAGTTTGGAGCAAATGGAGTGAACCGAAGTGCAGGAAACCCAAAGCAGCAGCAGCAGAAGGTAACGTGAGAACAGAAGGCTTCACGACACTTTCTGCCACGGATGCATGTAAACCTGCTCATCTGCAGGCCGCTGCTTTCCAGCAGCACCATGACAGCAAAGTGAAAAAGGATGTTTTTACTACTTTTGGTGATGTCCAAACAAAAGGGCGACAATCCAGGCTTGATTTCTATATATTTATATGCAAAGGCTCCCTTATGCTGTCTGGTGGTGTGTGTGAGACCTTGTTGTCTGAATTGTGTATCAGGATCATCAAGATCAAGATTTGAACTGTGAAGGAAATAACATGAGTCAGAGTCTCAGAGCCTCCAAAGTGACCCCTCCTTTTCTCTTTGAAAGAAAAGTACACATCATTGATGGATATCAGCCAACTGATGGACTTACTGTCATCTCTGTGTATGACTCACTAGTTCTCTTTTACTTCAGAAACCTTCTCAGAACAGGAAAGTGTGTTTGTCATTCTGGCCAAATGCCTGGGCCCAGTGTGTGCCTGTGTTGGAGTCCTGCTGTTGGTGCTCTACAGTCCTGCTGCAAGGTGACTTATCTGCACTGATCGCACGCACCAACAGCAAAATAATGTGGTTTGACCTTTCTGACATGTCACGATTTGCACCACAGGATGAAGATAAAAACTCTGTCTCACACACCATCACCAGCACCGTTCTTTCAGCCGCTGTATCAGCAGCATCACGGCAACCTCCAGGTGAGCTGCTGACACCATCTCCTCCTGTCGCCTGCTTTCCTGTCTTCAGCTTCAGTCACGATACGAACGCTCGTGGCTCCAGGGATGAAGTATGAAAGCCACAAAGATGGTGTCATTTTGTTTGGTTTCATCTCGACTCCTTGCGTAGTGTCTAACACAGCCTTCAAAATCTTCCAAAACGGCATTTCTCGCAGTTTCAGATGCACACTAAGCGCTGCTTTCAGTAGAAGACATGAGAAAGCATCGCTGTGAGAGTTTGCAGTCACTGTTCTGTCTCCAGGGAAATGCTGCTGTACCTCGCTAGCATGTCCATGTTTTTCTTTTTTATATCTTTGAAGACATATCATGAGCAAAATAAGACAGTCTGAAAACTCAGATTCAGACTTTTGGGGCTTCCAGTCCTTGGGGCTTTCTGCTTCAGGATCAGTGAACACTTTGAACACGTGCTGCTGACCTGCTCCAGTACGACAGCCTGCCTTTATAGAGATGATGGACGGATCTCACCGAACATCAGGGACTGTTTGATCTACTTGTTTAATTTGGAGATTCTGAATCAATGACATGATGAGAAATAGTCAAAGTATTTGACATCCATCCATCATCTCTACTCCTTCATCCTCACCAGGGTCATGGGGGGGCGGAGCCTATCCCAGCTGACTCAGGGTGAAGGCAGGTTCACCTGGACAGGTAACCAGTCTATCACAGGGCTACACTTAGAGACAGACAACCAAGCACACTCACATTCACACCTACGGACAATTTACAATCACCAATTAACCTCAGCATGTTTCTGGACTGTGGGAGGAAGCCGGAGAACCCGGAGAGAACCCACGCTGCACGGGGAGAACATGGAGACTCCACGCAGGAAGATCCCGGGTGTCCTCACCGGGACAGCGACCTTCTAGCTGTGAGGTGCTAGCGGTGCTAACCACTGAGACACCTACAGCCCTGTATTTGATATATCAAGCTTAAATTTCAGAGATATTTTTCTCAGATTAGATGTTTAAAGATATTCAGGCCAATCAGAGGTGGTCGAGCCAAAGTTGTTCTGAAAATCTGATGACTTGAGATGGAATGACACAAATATGAAACCTCGACTCACAGAGAGGAGTTTTTAGAAGTTTGATGGAGAACAAGTTGAATAGTTCCCGGGATATTGTTTACAGTGTTTAGATCCATTCACACTGATTCCCAGCAGAGCACTGCACTGTAATGACATGATCAACATTATTCTCTTCACTGGCCTTATTGTTGTGGCTGATGGTGTATATTTATCTACAGCACAGGGGATGTTTGTGTGTAACAGGCTCAGCTGATGTGTCTTCATTCTGCTGAATTTGCAGGAATGGCTTTCGTCTCATGGAGAAGTTGTTGTAACGTACAAAACTGAGGAGATCTCAACAACCAATGTTGTGACTGTTGTGCCAAAATCCATCACCAAGCACCCAGAGGAGAGCCAGATCTCCCACGACCCTCCAGTAACACAGCTGGTCCTCACTCAGTGTCCAACCTCCTACGTCAGCTTACCAGGGATGCATAAGGCCCCTCCTCCTGTAACTATGGTCTGCCCAAAGGACACTTCTTACACTCAGCTCCCTTGTGCCGTCTGGGGCCTCAGCGTTGCAGAAGTAGAAGTTTCCTCCCCTCCTCCTAAAGATTTCTTAGAGCTCAGCTGTGCCGACTCTGGCTGCAGCTGTGAGGACCTCAGCCAAAGCCCCCAGTTCAGTTTACCAGCCAGTCCTGCTGAGGAGCGAGCGCCACCGTGCTACAGCAGCGATTACTGCATTCTCAACAAGACCGCTGAGGGCGTCGTTCCTGTTTTAGTGTCCAAAGAAAACAGTGTCAAAGCTTCGCCTGATTGCCTGCAGAAGGATGAGGGCTAAATGATCCTGTCTATACAACAACAGCTCTATAGAACAGAAAGGGTCCAAAATTTGACTTGATAATCCCAAAAACAACCTCTTCCTGTGTTCTGTTGTGTTCCTGATCGCTCTTCTTATCAAGGAGCTCCAGGTTTGTGCTGGAACTCCACAGCACGTTTCTGATGCCTCTGAATGTGTCTTACTGTTACTCGTTATGAAGCAAACTGCACTAACGACGTATCTTGGAGGCTTTTGCTTTGGCTGACCTGCTAAACTTGACCACTGGTCGTAGTGTGACCTTCACATCAGCTTTCTATGAAACATGTCCTCACGCAGAGCAGAATCATTTCTTTATTCGCCTCGTTTACAAAATGTTTTCATAAATAAAGAGACATAAAATAATCTGTAGTCAAATGAGTTGCTCTGTATGACTGGATGGAGATGCATTTAGATATCTGCTGGATCAGGATCCGTCCTCTGTCCGTTCATCAGCAGACGTTCTGTGGAAACGTTCTGCATGTGGGCTGTGTGAAATACTCATATGTCACAGTGAAAGTTTTACTCTTGATTCCTCCTCTGATGCTGACGAGTCAAGTCTTCCTCTGCAGATCAGATTTAGTTCAGCTGTAGCTTGTTATCACACAGAGCGATCTGTTCCACCTGATGGAAACCCACACATCTCAGTCAGCACGTGTTTCTGAGCAGTTCACAGTCCTCTCTTTCCATATTAGCTACAGGTTTAGTGAGCTCATTCTGGGTCTTGGAAACAGATGGAAATAATGAAAACTTGAATGTCCACAATTTCATTACAACTGGACCAACTCCACATGATCAGATTAAAAACAAGCCCTCTGAAAGAATAAAGTTGGATGCCGGGTAAACTAAGGACCAGCAGACTGGATCAGTGAACAAGAATGTATAATTTAAAGCTTCGTGTTGATAACTGATCATTATGGTCATACTTCTTGTCTGATTGAGTGATTACTGTGGAGACTATGATGAAGCTCATCAAATGCCCGGTGGTGATGGATTCGACCCCTGGTGGCCTTCACAGGACTCAGCATGACAGGAAGGCTGAGTGTCAGAAACCAGAAGGGCCTGAAATGTGTTAGTTAGAGAAAAGCATTGCTTCATTCAGCAGGCTACAGACTGCATGGAGTCAGTTATTCAGTGTCATTGGTGTCATTTCATGATTTGCAGCTTTGCACTGACGCTTGAGAAAGAAATTCACTGTAACCAGCATTCATATGGAGCCATCTGAGGAATCTAACGCCTTAAACAGGACGGTACTGTTCTTTAATTAAGACCCTATAAAGTGCTAGTAGGTGTAGTAAGTACAGCTGTCCTCAAGTCCAGGACGTCTGAGGATAACTGCTACCAAACCATTCTATCGTAAAAAGCAACAGAGCTCACAAAGGCAGGAAGTCAGAGTGAGGCTGATTCAGGTTTTCATCCTGTTTGACAGAATATGTTCTAGTCGGCGGCTCATGTGCTCACAGGAGCACCGTCCTCCACCTTAGAACCCCATCCAGCCACTCATCTGGTCTGCAGGAGGCTTCTCACTGCTCAGGTGGTCATGTGACACCTCTGTGACGTCAGCAGGTGGCGCTGCCGAGCTGTGATTGGCGCCTACGGAAGCCCTCCAGGCTCAGAAAGCAAATTACTGCTGAGGATGAGCGAGCCGCTGCATGGAGGTCAGTTATAAAACTACTCCGACATAAAACTCACACAGACACGTCGCACAGGGCGGTTTAATGGCAGCAGACTGTTAAATGATGTCTTTATATTCTAACTCTAAACGGCTGTTTAATGGCGCCGTCTATGTGCTGGATGTTTAGCCTAGCATTAGCCAGTTAGCCTGTCAGCTAGCCACGCTGTGGGGAGGGTTTGTGTGTCTGTAAATCTGGGTTTAAGGATCTTTTATCGGGTTTTTGGTCCAGAGAGTCTTGTGCTACTGTGTCAGGAAACATTAAATATCTCGTTAAAGGGGCGCCGCTACAGCTCACTCATGTTCTGGGGCTGCAGGCCCCGACGCAGCGGTCGCGGGTTCGAATCCAGCCCGGGGCCATCTGCTGCAGGTCCTTCCTCCATCCTCCTCCACACTTCCCTGTGTCTCTATCGCTGCTGTCCCGTCATATAAAGGCCATTATAATAATATATAAAAAGGTTAAACGTGTCGAAACGGGCGCTGAGCTGCTGGCAGCACTGCAGGAGTCTGAGAACCAGATTTCATCACGATGACTGAACAAAGCAGGACCTGTAGGCGCAGGTGGTTTGGATCAGACTGTTTAATTCTCTTGCGTTAAAAGAAAGAAAATGTCTCCAGCAGCAAGTCCCAGAATCACAAAACAAGAAGTGAAGATAATCGAGCACAAAAAAGAAAAAAGACGTAAAAAGCAGACAGTGGAAGCAGTGAGTTGTCCTCTGTGTGAACGCTCAGCCAGCTCTGCTTCTCTATTGAGAAGACTCAGGACACCACACACAGAGGTTCATGAATCATATGAAGCAAAACTCTAATTAAAACATGTTGTACCCGCTCCTGCTCTGAAGGACATGAATGTTCCCTCAGCGCCACCATCAGACCCGTCACATTCAGCACTAACCAAATACAGTAATCCAGTGACTTGTAGATCAAGTATTAACCATCCAGACCTGACATCAGGCTGAACACAAGCAGAGAAGAGCAGTAACGGTGGAGTGTTGGGCCGAACTGGGCCGGCTGCAGACACAAACCTCCTGAATGTGGACAGATGGATATAAATAGACTCATCGTGCACCACCATAAATATGCTAACGAGGCCAGCAGTGGAGCAGAAAGTGAAAAGTATTTCTCCGTCTCTGTGCAGTGAGTTCTGATCGGGTCGGTCCAGCTCTCCTGCTCCGTCACAGTGTGTGTTTGATGGCCGTGACCGGTTCACGCTTGTTCTGCAGGTTCTGCTGCAGCTCTCTGAACACGTGGTCCCGCTCCTCGGCGTCCAGCAGGATCTGCTGTTAAAGAAGGTTCAGGATCTCCGTTAGATCAGTTCAGCAGTGTAGAACAGGACTGAAGACATCACACAAAGTACGTCAGTGTCAGATTGTCCAAACCCCACCGGCACCACACAGCGCTGACTGCGGCCCTCTGACTCGTTGTGGTTTTGTGCATTTGTGTAGGGTCAGAACTCGAGCTCTAAATGACAGATCAAACTCCATAGTTAGTGCTGTGGGGCCTTCATTAAGGTAATTAGTTAGGTTTGGTCATTATGGGTCTGAGGTCTGTTGTCACATGAGTTTGATTATTCACCATCTTTATAAGACCTCAGCCTGATCATTAATACTCGTTAGGTAGCGTTTCAGCAGAGAGCTGGTAGCCATCACTGTGTGATTCTGTAGACGTCAGGGCGGGTCCGGCTTCCCTCTCCAACACTAAAGCTCTCCAGTGGCGATACACGACGAGTGGAGCGAAGGGATTTGGGGAAAGCATCTAACTGGGATTTTTGACATGTATTGCATTTGGATTTGTGGTATAATTTAAAATCCAGGTTCAGTTCAGTATTCACTGTGTAATAGATTTAAAACACAAGGATTTGATTCAATCAATTAACTGTTTAGCCTCGTTTAGCGACGGGAGTGGAACAGTTTTTTGTTAGAGAAATTAAACTGTTTTTTGATGCCTCATGGTGGGTAAACTATAAAAAGAACATTTTCAGTCTCTTTTAGTTAATTTACTGAGTCATGCAACAGTTAATATAAAGAACAATGGAACTTGTGAGACTGACGGGGATTTAAAGGAGGCAGCATCAGCAGCAGCATCAGCAGCATCAGCAGCATCAGCAGCATCATACCTCTATGAGCTTGTCCCTCCTGTCCAGGCGCTCCCTCAGCATCCTCTCCTCTCGCTCCCGGTCCTCTCTGCTGCTCTGTTCGGCTCGGTCAGCCTCCTTCTTCTCCTTCTCCTTCTGCCTCAGCTCCTGCCGAGTGTCTCGGAGTTGCTCGGTCAGAGAAGACACCGTCTGGCTGTGACTCTTCTGCTGACTCTGGTGAAGAGGTGAACAGTTTAGTTCCTGTTGTCAGGCTGTGTTTCAGTAATTCAGCTGGTGTGTGTCTCCTGGTCAGCAGAGCTGCTATTTGATTTTCTGAGTGGTTTATTTATATGCAGTAGGTTTTCTGGTGTTAATTTCAGTTAAAGAAGCAGCCTAATGTTTGGGAGATGTTAAATTTAAACTAGCAGACACTCCTGTCTGCAGTCAATATGAGGCAACAACCAGCTCCACTGAGGTTCAGACTCTCAGCAGCTGCCTCACAGTTACTGTCTGTCTGAGCACAAGAACATGTTTCTGTCTTCAGTACGTCCTGCTGCATTCCTCCGGGCGTCATCGTTCTATTTATGGGTGTTGCATACTTTACCGCAGCTAATTATTGTTGTTATTGATAAATCAAGTTATCTTTTTGGACTCATCATTTGGTTCCTTCAGCTCCAAGGGCTTCATATCTGATATCTGTCTCCAGATGTCTCGTTTTGTTTGAACAGAAATATACACGTTGAAATTACATGAACAACAAAAAGCACCAGTTTTCTGTAGAGACGTCATCCATCATCTCTACACCTGAATCCTCACCAGGGTCG
>NW_007577953.1:393655-414399 GCF_000690725.1 Stegastes partitus
TCAGGGCGAAGGCAGCTTCACCTGGACAGGTTGCTGTTGTGACATCAGTATTTAAAGCTCCTGCTGACCCTGGCCTTTGGGTGCTCACTGGTTTATTTGACTTAACGGTTTATTATTTGTGTTTGTTTAATTTGTTCTTTGTCGTTGTTGTTTTTTTCTTATTTTACACATTTGATGTTAGATTATTAATATTATTAGCAGCATATTGTTGTTTTTTATTCATTTTGCACCATTTTTGTTCTTATATTTTCATTTTTTAAAAATTAGTTTAATTTTTCACTATTTTGTTTTAATTTTGAATTAATATCAATAAAAATAGTATTTTATTTGTTTTATTATCAATTGGGAATTCCTGTTATTTGCTGTGTGCTTTGGTGTTAAATTGTTCCATTTATTTCTCTGAGCTTATTATCAGCTGGTCGAGCATCAGTAAGGTTCTGGCTCTGACGGTACTGAAGGTGCTCCACATATGAGGTGTGACTGGTTTGAGAAGCTGAAGCTTTGGCATTCTTTACTAGTTGCCCAGTTATGTCTTGTTTCCATCCTAGTTTATTTATGAAGGCATGTTTAAAGAGGAAGCAGCAGGTACAAAAGAGCAAACGTATTGTGTTTATGTTTGTCAGCGTTGTATTCGACATATTCAACTCTGACATCTTCTGTTCATGCAGGTATCTCACCTGCACCATGTCCTGGTATTCCTGCAGGGCTGTGGTGAGCTTGGCCACCTCCTGACACAAGATGGCGCCGTTCCCCTCCCAGTCCTCCAACAGGGCTGCCAGCTCAGCAGAGCGCTGCCCGCCGTCAGAGCTGGAGGGAGCCTGGTGGAAAACGACATGTTCCTGAAGTGAAACCTCAGCCGAGCCATCAGAGAGACGGAGGTCTGTAGGAGTCCGTTAGTCAGACGGAGAACTTCACTTTGTGTCATTTACATCCATTTAACCCCAGCTGTTCGTTGTTAGTGGCAATAGAGACAAACATGTTATCTTTACTAGACAGCTGATAGACGCTCGTTAGTCCAACACACACATGGCCTCTGCATCATGTCTTACACTTGAGGTTACTGTAGAGCGCTCACTAAGCTAGAAGTAGATGAGCTGGCCTCACAGAAGCTTATCATGTTCATTTTACTTCCAGCCTTCTGCTGGTGCTTCATGTTCACCTCCTTGTGACAGACCTCCAGCTGCTCTCTGAAGCTGTGGATCAGAGCCTCCTTCTCCTGCAGGACAGCAGCGAGGGCTCCGTCCCGCTGCCTCCACACCTCACGCTCCTTCTCCACCTCCTTCAGCAGGAGCTCCTTCTCCCCCAGAGCCACCCGCAGGTCCTACAGGGAGACAAGAAAGAAATGCTGCATCTAGACCGGACTTCAGGTACATGCAGCAAGTGCACATGTAGACAGAATGTGGAGAGTAGGGACCATACGTCAGATAATTCATCTCAGTAGAGGTGGTGGTAAATAGTGACAGATTGACTGATGAAGCTGCTGCAGCAGCGTGTAGGTCAGCTACGAGGATGATCTGCTATCAAAGCACTGGGAACAGATGAGTGATGTTCAGGTTCGTTACTGTGGAAGGCTGCAGCTCGTTGGCTCTGTTTAATGCTTTATGTGTCACTGACTTTAAATCACGTTACATGTTGTTCTGTTTCATTTCAGATTTAGCACCCAGGTGTTTATTTAATGTAGCTGAGCTGGTTTTACATCAGATATTAAACACCAGAGGCTAAAGTGATTTCATTTTAAAGATGAATTGATCACTGATGAGTTGTGAATGTGATCATCTGTTTACAATCAGAGCAGAGCGTCGCCGATACACTTCATCCCTTTAACGTTGTAGGAAGCATGCCAGAGTCCTGCTGCTCCTGAACGTAGCAGCGCCTCTGCTCCCAGCCTGTGCTAGCGTTTCAACATCCTGACTGAGCACCAGGGCAGCGAGCTACACCGGTCAGCCGCCAGAACCTGGCGCTGCAGAGGGAATCAACAGGCAGACAGCAGAGAGCTCTCTGTGGATCTGTACACGTGGTGAGAAACACACCTGTTGCTCCACCTTGTTAAACAGTGAGAGGCTCCACCTGGTGGAGCAGTCAGGCACTGCGGCGAATCAGCAGTACCTTCTCTGACGTGTGTTCTCCATCTTCTGCCTCATCGGTTTACGTACGTTTAATTTGTCAACAGCAGCTCGCCAATTTGGAACTGCTGATGAGCGCTGCTGTGCAGAGCATGCGGTGTGCTTTCACCATACCGCGGTGCATCTCGGGTTGCTGATGTGCTCTTACGTTGATGATGTCCTGGTTGCACTGCAGCACAGTGTTCAGCGTGTTGAGGTCTCTCTCTCGGTCTCGTCCAGCCTTCCTCAGTGCCTC
Source organism: Stegastes partitus (assembly GCF_000690725.1). Classification (NCBI taxonomy): domain Eukaryota; kingdom Metazoa; phylum Chordata; class Actinopteri; family Pomacentridae; genus Stegastes; species Stegastes partitus. The sequence continues at coordinate 396,014 of NW_007577953.1, forward strand.
CATCTCTTTCTCCGTGCCCTTTTCCTTCTCTGTCCATTCGGATTTCAAAGTCTCCAGGGCAACCTGCAAGTCAAAACGCATCACGTCTCCATCCTGACTGGAAAACAGTGTCTGTAGAGCTGAAACAGTTGGTTGATCAACAGAAAAGAAATGTTTCGGTGATTTGTTTTACTCAAAGCAGTGTTTAGTCTCAACTATAATCTGTCCAGAGAGCCAGGGAGTTAACTGAGGTGCTCCTGGTTAAACGTCCTGCAGCGCTGGGGTAAGAAAAGTACCCATCACAAGACCTCCAGCTCTCAGAGAACAGTCAGGCTGCTGACTGTCAGCAAAACCCTGTGTGCTTCTGCTGAGAGCTGCCATGCTCCAGCGAGCAGACAGTATGTGTCATCCTAAGCAGACCAACACTGCTGTAATGTCAGTAGCGAGGATCAACGCGGCCGACAGCAGCAGCAGCTCTAACCTTGTTCTCAGACAGAAGTTCCTTCAGCGTCTCGGTCAGTGTGTCAGTCAGCTTGTTGGCCAGCTCAGCGCCTGCTCCGTCCTCCACACACAGCCTCCTGATCAGACCCATGCACTCCTGAAAAACGCAAATATCTGTCTGCAGACACGTTCAGGAAAGACGGTTGAACTGTAAGATTCAAATCTTATGAAACCATTTTGAGCCAAATCAGAAATAACCAGAGGCAGCGATTCAACATGTATGCAAAGGAGGATGAGTGCAGTCACCAGACATGCTCAGATCTGTTTAGACCCACAGGATGAGCTGCAGGAGATCAGAGAAGTAGAGCTGGCTATAGGGACAGAGTGGTAAAGCTGAGCATTGATGGTGGTTCTGTGGTCTACTGTGTGTTTACTGTGCATGAACAGCTCCTGTCTGATGGAAGCTACACGTGCACGCTTTGGTGTCGCTGCATACTTTAAAGGAATAGTTCAACATGTAGGAAACTGGCTTATTCACTGGCTTGGTGAACGCTGAATCACCTGACTCAAGCTTCTTAGCTTAGCTTAGCATGAAGTGTAAGTCCAGTCCAGACAGCAGATAACCGTTAATGGAGCACAGTGCTGAACCAGACCTGTGCTGCAGTCACTCACTACTAATCATTTACTAGTGTGTAACTCATCCAATCACTCTCTGCTTGAAGAAGACAGTCTCTCTGATTGGTTGGTCCTGTTTGTTTTGGTCGTTCATCCAGAATGACTCACAGTGAGTCCAATGACATTCCTGCAGTTGATCACAAACATAACAAGCAGCTGAAAGCAGGACAGTCTTCATCAAGCGGAGCCGGCGCAGGTTTGGCTGCTGCCGCTTTAAGGGCGTTCAGCGACTTCAAAGACAAACAACATTCCAGTGAGCTTTGAGCCTCACAGCAGCAGAAGATCCCACCGCTGCTCCCCTCATCACATACCTGGACCAGGCGCTCCCGGCTGTGCAGGGAGCGGCCGAGGCTCTGCAGCAGGGAGCTGCCACCCTCCTCCTGGATGAGCTGCAGACCAGAAACAATAAGTGGCTTTATTTAAAAGTCATGGCATTCAGCTGTGGTGCTACTGAACCACTGTGGATCTGCATGTTGCTCAGCGCCACACCAAAGGGCGGCCACATAGCGCGACAGCTACTGTTGTCACTGATTCATCGCCAAATTATTTCCTTAGCTTGGTCTACAATGTGGTGCTCGTCTACCTGATGTAGTTTTGTGAGGCCACTTGGTGTCTGAAATATATAGAACTGGAATTTGCTGGATTCCCATAATGTTTCACTCTGCGTATACCAGCGCTGAGCCATGCATCTGTCCTGATGAACATCTGATGTGATCATTTAGCTTTTTAACATTTCCCTCAGGCGTTGCTGGAGCCTAAAACTGCTAAAAAGAGCTTCATCAGGTGGCTGGAAGTAGGGCTCTGAATGAAGGACAGTGTTTGTTCTGTTGCTGCTGGAGGCTGAACAGGCGACTGTTTGAGAAGAAGTTCAACATAACAGCTGAAAACAGAAATCAGTTATTGCATGTTTAAACCTGCAGCATGTTTAACAGTAGTTCCCATTACTATTGAGCTTGTGAACACAGCAGCGATCGCTCTGACAGATCAGGTCATGTGAACTCTCCCACAGCTGAGAGGCCTGTTAATGATATCCTCCGTCAGAAGACTCCTGCCCCGGGGCAAACTCCACCGGTTGGGGAAGATTCCACTGAGAGGCTGAGTGTGTGTTATGTGCACCTGTAAATGAGGAAGTACAGACACACCCTCCACAGACACAAAGCACAGTCCACCCACCTTCCCTCGCTTTCATAAAGCTATATTTGTGCTGCGTCAACATTCGGAGTGGTTCGTGGAGCCGTTCGAACATGTGACGGAGGAGCTGCTGTGTAATAAACCTGTTTGTCTGCTTAAAAAACAAAACAGTTGGAGGCATCACGCTGTGGCAGCTGGTTATAAATAAATGAATCAGCACTTCAGTCTCCACCTGCAGCAGGTTTAGAGTAATACTGAGTTTTTACACTCCCCGTCTATTTTTTACTCTTGGAGGCCTTTAGGAGTTGAGACCTCAGCTGGTACCTGAGTCCACTACTGCAGCTCTGTGTACTGGTCCAGTAGGTCCAGTACCCAATCTAGACAGGCAACAACATGTGCTGTAGTTTCCAGATTCTTATAAAATGAGTGGCTTTTACTATTTCTACAGAAAGTGCAAAACAGACTTGAATCCTTTGTGTGAACTTGTCCTCGAAGCGTCTAAACTGGTGTTTTAGCTGTGTTGGCTCCTAGAGGGTGACCGCTGTAGTGCTGCTGCTCCATTTGATCACATCCTTTAATCGTTCATCGTGCTGCTACTTGTGATTGTGTTCAGCCAAATTAGATCTTCATGACAGGCGGTCAGTTGTTTGTAAGTGATCAGATCAGATTCGTGTGTCCAGACATGGCCAGCCTGTCTGCACGTGGTAGTAATGTAGGCATGGGCCCTACGTAGCTACACCAGTGCTTCCAGCTTTATCTCTACTACAGCTTCCTCACAAAGTGCAAGCAGGAGATTTATTTTGCAGTCATTCTGCTCAGCGCCTCCGTCAGATGGATTCTGACTTGACCCAAAACACACAGAGACACATTAGAATCACATTTTCATGTGTGGTTTGGATATGATTTGCAGAAGTCACATTTTGTAGGTTTACTTGAGTTGTTCAGACTTTTACAAATCACTCTGGCTTCATTGTGGGTATACCACAAGCAGAGCTGAGCTGGCAGTCTCAGAAAGGCCTGTGTGACCAGTTATCCTCAGGAATATTCCCGTCCAATCTAGCTGAGCTTGGTTCTTACTCTTCTTGAAAATGAATGTGCATGATGGGTTTGAGGACGTGTTCCATGAGTCTGTTTAAAGGCAGGTCAGTATTGTGGGAAACCCTCATTTATTGGCCTTCTGGTTGTTGCTGGCGGAGATCCTCGACTGCCACGGTCCCAGAAATACAGGGCGACAAAGTTCACCTTTCTAGAACACATCCTAAAGTTTAACTAATGCCAGTTTAATTTATTTCACAGTCTGAGTGAGACTTACACTCCAAAGTTAGGTCCTTTCCATTTCTTTGTGTTCATGCTAAGCTAACCGCTACACGGCTCCTTGAACATTTAACCTGCCAAACAGCATGTGTAAGAAATGGAAAGCTTACAGGAGTCCAGTCCTCTGATCCATTGACCTCAGCTGGTCTGCTCTTCCCATGTTTCAGCTCAGCCTCCAGGGTCCTGACGCGGGAGGTAGCTTGGTCGAGTTGACTTCGCAGGTGCCTGATGGCATGGTGAACTCTGGCAGTCGTGTTCTGAAATGGCAAACGGTGTCGTGACAATGGGGTGCAAAAAACTCCAAATACACAAGGAAATGTATAGCTGCAGTCTTGATAAGCTGCTGGACTGGCCTCAGCTGCTCCCGGATTACCTGTTGCAGCACACTGTGTCAATATTTACAGCCACCAGCACACACAGCATCTGGTCAGAGGTCTCTCATTCCTGCACACGCTCAGACAGGGAAGGAAACACTCACCTCTCGATGGAGCGGCATGAACTCGTCTCTCAGCTCTGTCAGCACATCCCCGTCCTCTTCGTCCACCTCATGCCCTCCGTTCTCGGTGTCCCCAAAGTTCAGCTCCCTGTTCACTGTGGGTGACGCCGCCTCTCCAGCTTTTCCGGTGTGCTTCCCATCCCTCCTCCCCAGAACTGGGATCCTGCTCCCTGATGGCGAACTGACCGGCTTCCCTTCAATACTCCTCAGCTCCTTCAGCACAAAGCTGACCGACTGATCCCCCAGTGAGTCGAAAGGGTCATTTCCATCAAGAGAGTCCAGAGACTGGATGGACTCGGTGCGGGAAGGCGCTCGCAGGGAGAGACTGGACCCTGCCAGAGAAGCCGGGCTGGAGCCGAGGGACGGCACCCCGTGCCAGTGCAGGGGCATGCTCCGGGATTTGTCCCGAGACAGCGCCAACGGGGAGAAAGGTTGGAAAGGCAAGCGACGAGGAACCCCACACACGGACTCATAGTCAGAGTCGGACACCCGTAAGGAGTCGCAGCCTTCACATCCTTTGCCCTTTCTGCATCTTTTACCCGTTCTGACAAAGTACGGACACGTGTCCCACTTCTCAGACCAGCATTCATACTCTGAGAGCGCCATGTTCTCTTTGAGCATCTCCCTGTAGCCCTCCTTCTCAGCGTCGCCGTCCTCCTCGCTGGTGCTGCCCCGGTTCTGAGCGTCCCGCGAGTGTCTCTGCCGGTAGTTTTGGCGCACCCACTGCCTGATCTTGTCCCTCTCCTGCATCAGCTTCTGAAGCCGCTCAGACGAAAGCACCCTCACCCTGGCTATCACCGAGTCGAACTTAAACACCCGCTCGAGGGCGCTCACGCATTTGCCACAAACAAACTCGCCCTGCCCGCTGCCTCGTGGTACAGACTGGCCCAGGATGTGGGTCAACACCGCGAGCACGTCCACGCTTTTGGACGGCGAATTCACAGATAACTGGGACTTGGAGAGAGAGCCTGAGGAGCCCAGAGATAATGTGCTGCCTGTGGATGGAAACAGACTTGTAATGTCAGTAAAACAAACCAGAGCATGTAAAGTATTTCTTTATGCTCCACACTCACCCCAGGGGCTGCTCTGCAAGGACTGAGACCGGCTTCCTCCCCTCAGGGACTCTGTTGGGGTCTGAAGGTGGCTGCTCTTCCTATTCTGGCCCCCAAACAGCCATCGCCGCTGGTTTCCCTGCAGAGCTCCGCCACATATTCGGCACAGGTCATTCTTACCTCTGGAGGACATTGTAGACAAAGGGCTGGCGCTACCCTCCAACAGATGTGGGAAACGATCTGTGGAATAAAGAAGAATTTACAGCAGTGGTTCCCAACCCAACTCCACTTTAGCTAAGACTGCAGTGTCACAACAAATACTGGTAAGCTGCCACAACAAGGTAGAAAGGATCTGAACAGACTGCACCAGACACACCTGTTCGTTAATATTTAGAGGTTTCTGGAGCTCAGAGCAAAACTTAATAAATATGACATTTGGAGTTATGTCGTAAATAAGGTGTAAACTCTTATATTTTAGATTTGTTGTCACCTGGAGTAATATACAATTAACAGACTGATCAGCTCCTGGAGTCGTCCATAGAAACACTCGGCTGAGGGAAGACAAACAGCAGCCGTCAGGGCGCCGAGACATGCAGGTCGGGCCGCCCAGAACACTTCAAGAACGTTTCTTCAAAGAGCATCAAACACTGATGAAGACCACGCCAAGGCAGGAAGTTAACAGCAGCTCACGGATCAGTCCCAGAGACACGGATCAGAGACACGAATCAGAGACACGGATCAGTCCCAGAAACACGGATCAGAGACACGGATCAGTCCCAGAAACACGGATCCAGACGTCTGAGGTTTCACACGTAACAAACCCATAGAACCGCCCTGTCAGCTTCAGGTTGGGTCTTTGTCATTACTCAGGAGCGGGTTCTGGCTCGAACATGTGTAACTGAACTACTTCAAATGTGCCGTTGTGTAGCATGCAGTAGCTCTACAGGAGTTTGACTAGAGTGCTGGGCGAGCTGGTGTGCTGGAGCTGCAGTGGGGGATGGGAGCTGGGGACTGAGTAGAGCTGGATGTTGTAGAGTACAGAGCTGCATGGACGCCGGTTTAGGGCAGGAATGGATGATGTTCATGGAAAGAAGCTTCAGCTAACTTTCACACACAGAGATGAGTTTGTAGCCATTTAAAGGCCTGAAGCAGGAAAACAGCCGGTGTTGCTCTGGTAGCAGCTTCTGTTGCTCTGGTAGCAGCTTCTGGAGCTCTGGTAGCAGCTTCTGTTGCTCTGGTAGCAGCTTCTGGAGCTCACGGCAGGCACACAGTGAAAACACACCCACTGGAGGCTTCAGCTAAAGGTGAACAGGACAGCAGGCCTCTGTCAAACAACTGTTCAGTTAACTCATATGGAAGACGTTTTTCTGTGCTGCTGCTGGATATTAGCTGTAATTTAACAAATCAGTCTCATATATATATACGTGTATATATGTGTGTGTGTGTATACATATATATATATATGTATAAAACCACTTCTCAGTCATATGCATATTTGTTTCTTTTAAATAAAATCTGATTTTGTGCAGGTTTATACACAATAAAAACTTTTTTACAGTTAATGTGTAAATTATTCATTCTTATGTTTTTCACTAGTTATCAATCACTTTTAGAATGTAATTAAAACTAAATCAGTGCGTTGTTGTCCTACTCTTGTTCCTGTGACCCACTGTGATGTGCACACTGGACCAGGGCTCCAGGCTGCTGCTGCTGGATGTTCGGCTTTGCAGCTGTCCTGATGGACCGGACCGGCTCCGCTCATCACACTGACACATTAATTGCCTCCCCGCCGCTTCGCCCACTCTCTGCTCTGCCCTGCGTGTCCGCCTGCTGACAGAGGCTCCCCACAGGGCGGGACACGTCGACCTTGAGCCACGCTGACAGTGAACTGCAGCCAGACTGTCGATGAATGAAGCTTTCTGTCCGCCCCCTCCCAGCACGGCTCCCTGCACACGTCCTAAACTCACCGGATCCAACCGAAACGCGCCTTGACGCACCGAAAACAGTCGGAAGAACAAACCGCACCAACATGTTCCCAAATGGAAACTCTTCCCCATCCAGTGGAAAACAGATGAACTCTCGTCTATTTAATTCTATTTTAAGCAGCTGAGGCTGCCGCGATCCAGCGTGAAAGTGGCGTCAGCCTGCGAAAGTGTTGGAGCAGCGGCCAGAGCACCGTGCGCCCCGGCTCTGGTTCGGTCTGCTCTGACGCGTCACAGACGGTCTGAAGTGTCTGAAGCCAGAGTGAAGTTTACCTCTCGGTCCTCCGGTCCGACGGCTCAGCGGGATCACAGCTCACAGTCCGGCCCAAAGCTTCATGGTCGCGACAGAAAGGAGGCGAAGCCACGACAAGTGGAGGAAAGAAAAGGTTCCAGACCAAATCTCTACCGGGAACTGAGCGCAGCCGCGTTTCAACACACCGGAGTGGAGGAGGGAGGAGGGAGGAGGAGGGGAGGTGGGTGTCACCTTCCTGACGTCAGCAGTCATACCTGTTGACAGCAGCAGGAGGACCCAACGCCCAGCTGCTGCTGCTGAGGAACCAGTCCGGCGGCAAGTAGCGGAATTCTGATTTCATCTTGATTTTTAATTTGATCTTTTCCTGAAGCTGTGCGCAGAACTCCTGCAGCGACACTCCTCTGTTTGGTCTTTAATGTTTTATCTTTCCCTATAACTTTATTCAACACCCCTTTAAGTACATGTCTCTGATTTGAATTAAAATTAAATTAATTTAAAAATAAACCAGAACTCTGCGATTTTCATCTCGTCTGAATTCTGAAGCCGATTTCTCTGGTGTCGGTTGTTCTGACAGTCAAACGTAGTGAAGCCAGAACTAAATGAATGTTAATTAGTTTTATCTTTATTTCATGTCACTTTATCATCCTGCACCTCCTGGCAGTGACTCCTGTCTGCTTAGTTTGTTATTATCATTATTTTATTCTTACTCTATTCTATTATTTGTGCTTTATTTTAATTTTGAAATCTTTTTATCAGGTTTTCATTTTATTTTTAAATTAAATTTTGTTTTATTTTTGACCATTTGCCGTTTGGTTTAATAATGTAGACGTGGCTCATAAAACACTCGCTCATGTTCTGTGACACGAGGCCAAACCCGGCATCCTGCTCATCGTTAGCATGCTGCACCTCCTAATGAGTTATTGATCGTTTTCTGTTGTTTATCCATCAGCTGCTTTTCTCCTGTTGCATTGATGGTTAACGATATTATTTCTAATAAGTCACATGATGAAATATTGCTGACATGTTGTCTTTGATGAACACTTACAGCTGATGAAAAAGTTTGTGTGTGTGTGTGTGTGTGTGTGTGTGTGTGTGTGTGTGTGTGGACGCATTTCCTCTTTTACTTTCCTTCACAATCAGCAAGTCAACAACCATGGATCGGTTCATTAAGGAAGATCAATTGGTGTAACTGATTGATCACAGCCACTGTGCTACATTAATCTAATCATGTCTGGAGGGCAAAGGGTGGCCGTGTTCATGCTGCCGTCAGCACAGGACAGACTGCAAACACATCTTAAAACTCACAGATCTAGACCGATCCAGTCAGTGGAGATCCGGTTGTTTAAAATCTTCTCGTTTTATCAAGGTTCAAACTCACCAATAGGTTCTCTGTAGCTCTGTCCTGTTGTATAGAACTGTGAGTTTAACATGAACACAAACAACAAACAAGAACTCATCATCAAGCTCTGCAGAAGCCTGATAACCATCCTGATCATTAGAATCAGGTGTGTTGCAAGAGGGAAACATCTAGAACATGCAGGATTGTGGCCCTCCAGGACCAGGACTGGACACCCCTGAACTAGAGCAATGTCAACCTGCAGTGTGGAGCTTTTGTCTCCCCCTGCTGGCAGTCAGAGGAAATACAGAAACACTGAGCGATTCGGAGAAAGTTTTTCTTTCTGCGTTTTTTTATTTTTTCAACCAGACTCGACGACAGGCCTTCATGGAGGAAACAACAAGGATTAATTTACAGTAAAAGATCAGAAATGTAGTGCAGGTGATTGGTTTAGCAGGTCATCAGGTCTGACATCAGCTAGATGTTGACGTGATGATGAGCATCAGGTTATTGGACTCATCTTGGCTCTGTACTGTGATCGTGGCCGTCTACCCACTAATGCTGCTTAACAGTGAAATCAGCTGAATCTGACTCCAGTGAGTGATGAGGCCTTCATGGTGGGGATCACACAAGCAGCAGCTCCAATCATGGCTCTTTTCTTCTGTTGCACAATCAGCATGAACAAGCGTAGCAGCATCTGTCAGCAGTGCTGGTCCTCAGCTGGAAACTGTCTGGTACCAGCACCTGGTTCTATATGAGCCACTTCTCAATGCAGCTGCTGAACACGCTGTAGTCGGAGTGCCAGTGAGTGTGCTTCACACCAGCACGAGCACACAGCGCCACGTCGCCACGCACGTCCAGCGTCTGCAGCCCAAAGGTGTCCTCCTTGTAGAACTGTCAGAGGGAGAGACCAAGGAAAGGACACAGTGAGACTGAAGATCAGACTGACGGAGAGTCCAGCACAGAATGAAGAGGGGCTTGGAGTGGGAGTTTATCAGAGGTGTGACGACAGCAGAGCAGACAACAGGAACACTGATGTGACGCTCACCCACTGGTCTCTCATCTCCACCACGTTTTCACTGCTGTCAAAGAAACCAAAGTGGCTGTGCACAGAGAGGAAACAGTCAGTTCAGGAACCCAGAACCCAGCCTTGACATGTTCAAGCTGCTTATTTTTCATTTACTTGCACCTGAGTATCTGTCCAGGTACCAGTATTGTTGTCATGTCAAGTCAGGACAGGCATCATAAGTCCATTTGACTTCATGCTATTTGATTATATATATATATATATAAATGCTCATAGTCCTAAAATCCTAAAATGTGGTGAAACCTGGACTGCCATGGTGTGATGACGCCATCATCCGGTCCTCCAATCAGCACCAGCTTCTGGATGCGCAGGAAGTTCTTCCTCCAAGCTGAGACAGTGAAATAAAGGAACATGTCTGTTTTAGTGCACCAGCTTGTATCCAGTGCATAAAGGCCATGCTGGTATGCTTCCACTACCTTTCATGTCCTTGTGAGGTTTTTCACCATCGAGCAGTGGCAGAAAGTTGCTGTACTGCAGGTAGAGGGATCTTTGGTGAGGGTCTGTGGAGAAAACAAATACATGTTGGAGCATCTTTTCAGCAGGAAACGTAAGGCGATGTGAAGGCTCCTCTGTTCTTACCCTTCCAGTAGTTGCAGATAGATATTAACTGTCCACTTTTTTTGTAGCAAGCAAGATACACTGTCTTCTTCAAGTATTTAGGAAATACCTGCCTCAGGTATTCTGTTGCTGTGGAACCAGACAGCGAGAAAGAGTTTAAAATGTCTTAATTCCCTGCAGCTTCTTTATAAATGCTTTGAAAGTAACATGAAGCTGTCTGACCTCCATATTGTCCAGCCAGCGGGGATGAAAGCGCGATGAAGGTGTGAACGTTGTGGTTCGGAATCGTGGAGAGAAGAGCTCGACATATCACGCCGCCTTTTACAAAAGCAATAGAGGACACATTAGACACGACATCAACAAGTTCTGACTGAACCAAAGCATATATGGTTTACTGCAGTGATCCTCACTGTTGTTTAGCAGACCAACATGTGCTATCACTGTAATAAAAACATCTGGCAGCAAGGATTCTGGGGTCTCCTCCCAGGTGAACATGTTTGGAAGACCTCCAGAGGAAGCCTCTCCAGAGGCATCTGAACCAGATGTCCAAATCACCTCGACTAGCTCCTTTTGACGTGCTACTCTACTTGGAGCTCCTCACCCTGTCTCTAAGGCTGAGCCCAGCCACCCTGCAGAGGAAGCTCATTTCGGCCGCTTTTATCCACCATCTTGTTCTTTTGGTTACGACCCAAAGCTCGTGACCATAGGTGAGGGTCGGGACATAGATGGACTGGTAAATTGAGAATCTCTTCACCACCACGGTCTGATACAGCGCCCGCATTACTGCTGACACTGCACCGAGCCGCCTGTCCATCTCACGCTCCATCACTCCTGAACAGGATCTGAGATACTTAAACTCCCTCGCCTGAGGAAGCAACTCCCCCCCAACTCAGAGGAGGCAATCCACAGGTGTCTGGCAGAGGACCATGGCCTTGGACTTGGAGGTACTGATCCGCATCCCCCCACTCGGCTGCAAACCGCTCCAGTGCATGTGAAGGTCTGATGAAGCCAGCAGTACCACATCATCTGCAAAAAGCAGAGACGTGATCATGAGGTCCCCAAACCGGACACCCTCCTCACCCTGACTGTGCCTTGAGATCCTGTCCATGAAGACCACAAACAGGATCGGGGACAAGGGGCAGCCCTGGTGGAGTCCAACACCTACTGGGAACGTGTTCGACTTATTGTTGAGAATGCGGACACAGCTCGCACTTTGGTTGTACAGGGACCGAGTGGCTCATAGCAGCGAGTCTGTTACCCCACACTCCCTCAGTGTCCCCCACAGAGTTCCTCGGGGGACACGGTCAGAGGCCTTCTCCAGATCCACAAAGCACATGTAGACTGGCATATCGAATTCCCACGCCCCCCTCAGCAGCTCCACAAGGGTAAAGAGCTGGTCCAGTGTTCCACGACCAGGAAGGAATCCTCATTGCTCCTCCTGAATCCGAGGTTCGACAATCAGCCGAAGCCTCCTTTCCAGCACCCTAGAGTAAACTTTCCCAGGGAGGCGGAGAAGTGTGATGCCCCGGTAGTTGGAACACACTCTCCGGTCCCCCTTTTTGAAAATGGGAACCACCACCCCGGTCTGTCACTCCACAGGCACTGTACCCGATGCCCACGTGACACTGAAGAGACGTGTCAGCAGGAGCCTTTCGCATCTCGGGGCAAATCTCATCCACACCTGGAGCTTTGCCACCAAGGACAGTTTAACTCCAACTCACCATCAGGTGGTGATCAGTGGACCGCTCTGCTCCTCTCCCGAGTGTCCAAAACATATGCCTGCAGATCTGGTGATACGACTATGAAGTCGATCATGGACCTTTGGCCTACGGTACTCTGGTACCAGGTACACCTATAAACAACCTTATGTTTGAACATGGTGTTTGTTATGGTCAATATGTGGCTAGCACAGAGGTCCAAAAACAAAACACCACCCGGGTTCAGATCGGGCAGGCCATTCCTCCCAATCACGTCCCTCCAGGTTTCACCGTCATTGTCCACGTGAACATTGAAGTCCCCCAGGAGAACTGTGGAGTCCCCAGGCGGCGTCCCCCCCTCCAATCCATCCATTAACTATACACCACTTCATCCTCATTAGGGTCGCGAGGGGGCTGGAGCCTATCCCAGCTGACTCAGGGTGAAGGCAGGTTCACCTGGACAGGTAACCAGTCTATCACAGGGCTACACTTAGAGACAGACAACCAAGCACACTCACATTCACACCTACGGACAATTTACAATCACCAATTAACCTCAGCATGTTTCTGGACTGTGGGAGGAAGCCGGAGAACCCGGAGAGAACCCACGCTGCACGGGGAGAACATGGAGACTCCACGCAGGAAGATCCCGGGTGTCCTCACCGGGACGCCAACCGGCGACCTTCTAGCTGCGAGGCAACAGTGCTACCAACTGAGCCACCTTGCAGGGACACCACCCAGCATTCAGTAAATACTTAACGAGCTGTTCAGCTGTGTACTGCCACGACAGTAGTGAGTTTCACTCTGGTGCTCATCTCAAATTATTCCCTGAAAAATGTCCAGATTCTGTCCTTTACTGTGTCTACAGATGTGTAAATGAGAGCGACGTTGTGATTGAGTGTAGGAGGGAGGACCTTGTGAGAAGCACAGAAGATGGACGCCATCAGCAGCCTTCTGCATGATGGAGGTTAAGGCCCTCCTGAAGCGTAGGACCTGCCACCACAGTGACATCAGACTGGTCTTGTTGTTAAACATGCTGATCGTAGTCACTTCAGTGCCTGGATGCGCCTGGGAATAAAAAACAGCAGATAAGAAGTAAAACTTTAAACTGAGTGTGAGAAACACAGTAAATGCTGAGTGGATCTGAGGAGTGTTTACGCAGAGGAAGTTTGAAACACTTTCAAAAATAACCCTGAACCTGAGGAATCGAAAATCACAGAGGAACAGAAATCACCACCTTGAAACTGCTTTTTGATTCTCACTTTTCTGGGAACCTGACTGCCTTTAATCTGCCGTGTTGGTCCAAAAAAAAATGACTTCACGCCAACTTGAAATGTGGAATAACATCAAGTTTAAAGTAAGACTGGAAGGGTTGCACTCAGATTTACCTTTTAAATGTTCCACAGTATTGGTCAGTCTGCTCCATTTTAACTGATCAATACATTCTGCTGTAACTGATCAATACATTCTTCCTGATATTGGAAAAACACAGGGTGTAATTTTCAAGCCACTGACAGCGTGTCATATCAAACAGCGATTGCTAAAACTTGAATTTTGATTGAAACCTAAAGTTAAAGTCCTGTTTTGAAAAAGTTTCTTAAATATTGCAGCATGTAGTAGAATGTTGTTGATCCATCCATCCATCCATCCATCCATCCATCATCCATCCATCCATCCATCCATCCATCATCCATCCATCCATCCATCCACCCATCCACCCATCCACCCATCCATCCATCCATCCGTCCATCCATCATCTATAACCATCTATACACCACTTAATCCTGACTGGGGTCGCGGGGGGCTGGAGCCTGTTGTTGAACTGTACGAGCTGAGCGTGCCCTGTGCCTGCTGTATATCTGTCCATTATTATTACTCATGCATTAGTCTAAGAACAATATTCTCGAGATTATTTTCTACATTAATCGACTAACTGTTTGGAAAATCTTTACATTTGTGAAGCTGGAACATGAAGGAAAAAGTAGCATGAACTGGAAAATGCCACTACTCTGTAGACCGTCATAGAATGACAGCGTTTCAGTGAATGTTCTCAGACACTGTCCAGCACTGGTTCTGAGTCATAGCTGAAACTCCTGCAAGTGGTGAAACATGCCAGGAGAAGTTAGAACCACTGGCAGGTTCAGAGCGCTGTGATGCTGTTTCTAACCACATTGTCAACCTGCGTTACATCCAGGAGCACACAGCTGCAGAGCGTGGTGAGAGCTGTACCTTTCTGATGTACTGAGACAACATGTCGAACTGTTTCGGTCCATCGAACAGGCCGTGAACGATGACGACCGGTTTGTACCCATCGATGCAAACACCTGCCACCAGCAGCAGCAGCAGCAGTGACCCTTGGAGGACCTGCAGCGTCTTCATCATCTCTACCTGGACACAGCGGAGGCACACTGGACGGTCCGGACCAGGGACAGAGTTGGCCTGGAGGAGAGCGCTGTTGGGTAATTATCCACCTCCTTCTACTGTGTGTTAGCAGATATGAAAGACATGAGTGCTCCTGCTTCCTGTTTCTACTGCAGCGGCTGGTTTCAGGTGGTGTTTAGAACCACATCCGTGTTCTGTGTTCAGCTTTGACATGCTCTGTCAGTGTGGTGGGTATGTGTCGGTGAAGCAGCGGGAAACATTCACGTGACCTCTGTCTGAATGATGCTTACAGTGATGGAGCCTCATGCTGCCGGCTGCCTGCACACGTCTGCTCTACCTTTGTCACGCTTCAGTGCTTCAGATATTCAAACTGATTTAATGTCAGACAAAGATAATCAATGAAAAGACAAAACGCAGTTCTGAAACGATGATGTTAACTATTGAAGGAAACATGCTGCCCGGCCCTGTACTGATATAAGTTTACCATGATCACAAACTGCACAAACACTCAGTCTGGCAAAGGGTGACATGCTGCACTGGGATTTCTCTTGTTGTGGGTCAAACCAGGCTTCAGAGTATGGCATCACAAACGGCACATGAAGTTGTAAACGTGCCTAAACCTTCTGAATGGGCATGGGAGAAACAAACACTACAGTTGTGTAGTTTTGACACACAAAGAAATCACACGTGAACAAACGGACTGAAATCTGCCAAAAGACTTTAATACACATGAGAGACGCTCTGCATCGCGTTGCATCGCGTTGCATCTGCTGTGGAAGCGTGTTTGAATTCACTGAAAGTACCTCAAACGTCCAGCAGAGGGCAGCGACAGGTCGACCATCGGACCACTGCACCCATGTGGAGGATGTTTCTGTGAACGTTTGCTGATCAAAGCACACCAAAGCAAACAGGGATTCACTCAGTGTAGAAGCTGCCTCTAATAAAATGGACGTATGACTGGAAACTAAACGTATTTTGTTATTTCAAAAAGGGATAAACTTGAATAACTTCACTCTGTAGTGTGGAGCTTTTGTCTCCCCCTCCTGGCAGTGACAGTAAATACAGAAGCACTGTGAGAGCTTATTTATTGCCGATGTTTTCTCTAATAGACCTAAGTCCTTCCTCTGCATGTGGAGTTTCTTTTTAATCTGGAGCATCAGAGGCTTTGCTGGATGCTTCCTGGGTTCGTCATCCTGCTCTTGTCGCTGAAACCCGATTTACAGCTTCGATATCCTGTGAAATACAGAAAGATTCACCTGCTTCTGAAAAGGCTCAGTCATCATTCTGTGAATTAATTTGTCTTTAATGTAATTCATTTATAAGTAAAAGTCCAACACTCCTGCTTTCACTGAGTGAAGTTCTTCCCAAGGAGAGAAATCTGATGTCATCTATCGAGGAAAGTCAAACATCTGTTTCCATCGTCAAGAGGGAAGAAAAGCAAACGCAGACATGCTGATGGGGATTGTGCTTTGGACTAATGATATATTTTAAACATTGTTTTGTACATTTTTGTACATTATTGTTGTCCAGCTGTAATAAAAGCAGCCAGGAGCTCTGTAGGCACATTGGTGTTTGGAGCTGAAGACCAGCCTCAGCGTGTCAGCAGGCCACCACAGGAACGTTTCCACTGTCACCAGCTTTCTCCGTTTGGACTGAGAGAGGACCAGGATGGCTAACATTCAGCCTCATGCTAGTTATTCACTCACATAAACGCAGAGAATGGGCTGCAGGTGGATCAGTGGTTAGCACCGTGGCCTCACAGCTAGAAGGTCGCCGGTTGGCGTCCCGGTGAGGACACCCGGGATCTTCCTGCGTGGAGTCTCCATGTTCTCCCCGTGCAGCGTGGGTTCTCTCCGGGTTCTCCGGCTTCCTCCCACAGTCCAGAAACATGCTGAGGTTAATTGGTGATTGTAAATTGTCCGTAGGTGTGAATGTGAGTGTGCTTGGTTGTCTGTCTCTAAGTGTAGCCCTGTGATAGACTGGTTACCTGTCCAGGTGAACCTGCCTTCACCCTGAGTCAGCTGGGATAGGCTCCGCCCCCCATGACCCTGGTGAGATGAAGGTGTAGAGATGATGGATGGATGTGTGACTGTTTTGGTTGCAGTCTGGAACCCTGGCTAACACGCTGATGTTTAGCTTTGTTCACCCTCTTAGTTAAATAATAATTCTTTTTCTTTCTGTATTTTTTTTCTCAGCTGGACTCAAAAACAAACATTTAAAAGGATTAATTTACAGTAAAAGATCAGAAATGTAGTGCAGGTGATTGGTTTAGCAGGTCATCAGGTCTGACATCAGCTAGATGTTGACGTGATGATGAGCATCAGGTTATTGGACTTCATCTTGGCTCTGTACTGTGATCGTGGCCGTCTACCCACTAATGCTGCTTAACAGTGAAATCAGCTGAATCTGACTCCAGTGAGTGATGAGGCCTTCATGGTGGGGATCACACAAGCAGCAGCTCCATCTCTTACATCTGGAACAGCTGGAAAGCGTCTGCGGGGGGAGGGAGGTCTGGAATGACCTGCTCTGCCTGCTGCCTCTGTGACCCGACCCTGGATAAGCAGAAGAAAATGGATGGATGGATGGAATTATATGTTTAGTAGATTTAAATGCAGTGGAACTGCCTAATTTTAAGATCACACATTGTGAATGAACAAATTTGCAATTTACTATTTGCAAAAATACAGATTTTGTTTTTGTTTCGTAACTTTTTTTCCAGTGATAGGTGGAGATGATTTCACTTGATATGACTGAATATTTTTCCTGTCTTCCATCCTAAAGTCATGTAGTCGACTGCCATAATTGTTTTATTCAGTAAATATTGTAGTTTTAGAGTGAATCGTCCCTGTTTTTCCTTCTTTAATGGGAGGCTATGAACACATCTGGGGGCGACTGTACGTATAAATCATGTTCCAGTTTTCTCATAGATCTAGAAGCCAGTCTCACTCTGACCAAACCTCAGTCGCAGATGTGACGAACCAACAAAACAGTCATATGTAAAGTTAAAATGGATCGTTACTGCAATGCATCATTTATCTATCAGTGTTTTTGGGACTAAATGAGTCATGTTTGAGCTTATAAAATGTTGTCCATCACAGTTACCCAGAGCTCAGACTGGTGGTTTTAAATCTCCTGTTTTGTCCAACTGTGTTTAAAACCAGATGTTCAGTTTACAGTCATACAAACAGAGATAAAGCAAACTGGGGTTTCTGTTTAGCAAATTATTTTTTGAACTTATAATTACAATATTGATGAAAGTCAGATGAATGTATTTCATTTGCTGTGTGTAGACTTTACTTTCTAGCTACCCAGAAAGTAGACCAGACTGAAAATGGAGATGCAGCTTTTATTGGCTGTGCTCCTGAGCGGTGGAATCGGTTCACCAACACGTCCAGACATTTTAACCCAGGATTCCTCTAAAATGATATGATGTGATGTCATGTTGCTCTTACCTGCTGGCATGGCGCTGCACAATGCTGCGGTAGCCATGCTGGTTCAGTGTGCCTTGAACTTTGACAACAAAGCCCCCCACACCATCACAGCTCCTCCTCCAGGCCTCATGGTGGAACCACACATGCAGAAACCATCACTCACCTTCTCCGGACTCACAAAGATGCAGCGGTTGGAACCAAAAACCTCAAATTTGGACTCATCTGACCAACGGATTCCCACTGGTCTAATGCCCATTCCTTGAGTTTCTTGGCAAAAACAGTCCTGTTCTTCTCCTTGTTCATCCTCAGTAGTGGCTTCTTTGCAGCAGTTCCACCACGAAGGCCTGACTCCTCTGAACAGCTCATGTTGAGAGTCGTCTGCTACTTGAACTCTGTGAAGAATCTATGTGGGCTCTAATCTGAGGGTTCGTTTATGGTTTCTGAGGCTGGTGACTCTAATAAACTGATCCTCTGCAGGAGAACTAACTCCTGGGCTTTCTGTCCTATGGCGGTCCTCATCAGAGCCAGTCTCATCAGAGCCAGGTTCATCAGAGCCAGGTTCATCAGAGCCA
>NW_007577953.1:415485-422967 GCF_000690725.1 Stegastes partitus
GGGCCTTCCACTGTGTACTAACCCTACTGCTGCACAGCACCACTGATGGACTCAAACACATAAAGAAGACAAGTAGTTCCACACATTGACTCTTGACAAGGACCACCTGTTAATTCAGAACCATCCAGGAGACGAGCTCATGAAGCCGACAGAGAACGGCAAGAGTGTGCAAAGCTGTCATCAAAGCAAAAAGGGAGCTACTTTAAAAAATGTAAAATACAAAACATGTTCTGGTTTGTTGAACACTTTTTTGTTTACGACATGATTCCATGTGTGTTCTTTTGTAGTTTTGATGTCTTCAGTATTAATCTATAATGTAGAAACTAAATAGAATACATAAAAACCACTGAATGAGAAGGTGTGTCCAAACGCTTTACTGGTGCTGTACATAAAAGGTTCTATACAAATAAATATTGTTTTTATTATATATTTTTTATTTATATTTTGTGCAGGGAAGGGGATTTTGTTCTTTTTTCTATTCTCAGTTTTCATAATTATTTTTAGCATTTCTGAATAATTAGGTGGGGAACAGAGGAATCATTACTTCCTGTAGTCTCCTGGTTAATTCTTCAGCCTGTTTTCCTCCCAGTGCCATGAGGCAGTGCTTGGTGTAGTTCTCCCTGTGGCCACGGGGCGTAGATGGCGCTGCAGCGTCTGATGCAGCTCTGCTCTTCTTCGCTTGTTGTATTTGACGTACTTCCCTTGTCGACTTCAGCGTGTCTCAAGCTAGGCTAGCAAAACAAGCACTGCTGTATGGTGATGACGGGTGTTTTTGGATGAACATGCCGCACACGGATGTTTCTTCGTGGCCTCGGGCCGCCGTTTGTTTCCGCTAAGCGTCCTCAGCGGCAGCTCGTGAGCTACAACTCCATCTCCCGCCTGACTAGTGGCTGGAGTTAGCTTAGCTGGCTAACCTACAGCCTGCTGCTCCCATCAACAGCGTCTGAAAAAGCGGTAAGTGACGTTTTTTTCTATTTCAGAAAGTGTAGTTGTGCGTTTTTATTCGCACGCTGTCAATGCAAAGAACAAACAGGCCGCACATGTGAACAATAGCTCACTTTAGGGTAGCATCTGAAGTTAAAGTAGTTTCTACAAAGTTAGAGGAACCCTCCGTGGATGTGGACCTGACTGGACCAAGATGTTCAGGGTCAGAAGCTGTCACTAGTCTCCCTGTTGGAGGTGAAGGTCCACCAACCTGACTCTGTTTTACTCCGTGTTGAGCATCACTGGGCTCATCGAGTCCAGACTGGTCCACATGAGACCGGGAGAGAGCGGGGGCTGAATGAAAGCCGGGATGGTCCGGTTGTGAAATGCATTTTAAACGTATTTTATTTGTAATCAGTTAAAAAAAAAAGTACATATAATAATGATAATAACAATATTAATATCTGGGAAAATGCTGAATATTGGATCCAGTAGTCAGCCCGAATGATATCGGTTCCCCCAGAGTCTGATCTTTCTGCTGCTGCTGTTTCCAGATCACCAAAACAGCCTCCATATGTCCCCTATACAGGCAAAACCCTGGCACTTAAACTCCTCCGTTGTCCTGATTAGAGCGGATCTAAGTGGAACATTTTCTCTGTGTGATTAAACCAAACACTCGGTTAGTAGTCGTCTAGTCTGGATTTAAAACACGTGTCTGTAGCGGGTTTTGATCTAAACCTGGCTTAGATCAGCACACGTGTGTGTAGTGGGGTTTAACCAGGGCTAAACTGTAGCCCTGCTGCCGTGATGTACATTTCTCCACTGTGGGAAAATAAAGTCTTAAATTAATCTGTTATCTTCATTCAAACTCTTTTCCTTCATTAAAGAATTTTGTCTGACATACGAAACAACATCCGTTTTATTTGTTAAGCGTATTGTTCTCACATGGTCTGTAGAAACTGCAGGAAGACACTAGCAAGTAAGTGACACCTATAAATAATTGAATGTTTCTGACCCTGCTGGGTTGTTTCTGTTGGACTGAGGCTTGCACAAAGGTCCAGGTGAATGAAGTGATCTGTCCTGTGACTGCTCACACCTTTACACTGCGTCTGCCCCGTCTGCAGGCACCATGGCCAGTCTGGAGCAATGGGTGAACGACCGGCTCCACGACATCCTCGGCTTGAGTGACAGATACGTGTCTCAGTTCATGATCGGCACTGCACGGAAAGCATCGAGTCCGGAAGATTTTGTGACTCGTCTCGAGCAGACGGGAACCATAGACATCGACCAGAGTGTGACTGCGTTTGCAAAAGAGCTCTTTGACAAGGTACATCCATACAGTCCTCTCCTGGTTCCCTGTGAGAACTCACTACATATGAACTTAAACAGCAGTTCCTCACATTGTTGTTTGCTTGAAGTTTTGGTTGGAATGAATCCTGAAATAATGGTTTACAACTGTCACAGATTCCACGAAAGCAGGTTGTTGAGAAACCATCCCGAGCAATAGAACGACAAGCCATTGAAATGGAGAGGAAGAACCGGACGTACACGCTACTGGAGGACAGCGACGATGACGAAGACGCTGTGGCGGAGAAGCAGAAAGGGAAAAAGAAAAGCAAAGACAAGGACCGAGGAAACAAGAGGAAGCACCTCAGACAGAAGAAAGGGAGTGAATCGTCCAGTGAGGATGAAGCCCCTAAAAGGTAATCTATGTGTTCTTCCTGAGCTTTAAAAGGAAAATAGTTAAATTACTGTTTGTGTCCAAGCCCAACCAGGAACGGGAGCTGAAAATGAGCTTAATGCTATACACTCTATATGCAGTACATCAGATGTTTAAAAACGCATGGTCCCTGTTCCAATAAATAAATGAATTTAGTTTTTAGGTTCTGTTCTTTCAAATCCGTCCCTGTGATGCCTCTGAATTCATTCTCAGCTTGTTATATGTTGAAAGGCTGTGGTGGTTCGTGGAGGCGGGTGGTCGTAGTGAACAGCAGGAATGGCCACCTTCATCCTCAACAGCTAGAGCAGCTTCACTGTAAAGAATGAAAATGATGCTAATGGTCGTGCTTTACTTTCTTTAAAACTGTGAGAGGGGACATTGGCCTTGGACTGTAGTGTCTGTGTGCCCTTCTGGTTGCATTAAAAGACGACTATATTTGACATTATGACGATTAATCCTCAGTTCACATGCATGCTGAGTTGTGAGTGTTGATCTGTAAGAATCATCAGCAGGTACACAGGTAGTCAAACAGTAGGAGCAAAAGTAGTAAAATGGTTAAATGAGCTCCACGTGTTGCACAGAAGTTATTTGTCTTTAATATCAGGGATGATTTGGGCCAAAGAGACCACAAGTCTGTCAAGAAGGACGAGGAGGAGGAGGAGGAAGAGTGGGAGAAGGAAGAGAGAGAGCGACTGCAAGACATTGAGGAGAGAGATGCATTTGCCCAGAGAGTGAGGCAGAAAGACAAAGACAAGACCCGCAACATCGCAGAGAGGACGGACAAGAAGGTGGGAGAGCAGATTAATACAACACGGGCTTGTTCAAGGATGAGCCACTGTGTCATGCAGGGAAACCATTCATCCTGTGCTTTGGTTCTCTCCAGGCTTATGAGGAGGCTCAGAAGAGGCTGAAGATGGCTGAAGATGATCAGAAGAATATGGTAGGTGCTTTAGCAGAGCCTGCTGTCACTGGCTGTCACTACCGTCTGTTGATTTGTGCAGTAATGTTAGCTCTTTTTCTGTGTAGTTGCCAGAGTTGAGAAAGCGCTCTCGCTGGGAATATCTGAAGAAGAGAGAGGCGGAGAAGCTGGAGGACCTGGAGGCTGAGATCGTTGACGAGGAGTACCTTTTCTCTACAGACGAGCTGACCGAGAGGGAGAGAAGGGAGCTGGAATACAAACGCACCCTTCGGGATCTGGCTAAAGATTACAAAAAGGCCGGTGCGAAGGAACAGGAGGAGAGGAAGAACAGATATTACATGCCAGAAGAGACGAGAAGCAAGGTAAGGACGAGGGATGTAACGTGTTGGCGTAAGGCGCAGAGAATACAGCAGGTTCAGTTATACCGAGTCTCTGAGTGATCTGTCTCTGCTGACAGGAGGTGCCTCAGAGGGACCTGGAGCTGGAGGAGACTCCCATGGAGCTGGGAGGAGAGCAGGGCCGCTGGGAGGAGGAGAGGCTGAAAACGGCCTCCCTCAGCTTCGGGGCCAAGAAGGAGCGAGAACAAGGGATGAGGCAGGAACAGGAGAAGTACCAGCTGATCCTGGAGGAGGAGGAGATGATCGACTTTGTCAGCACTGCCATCACCATGAAGGGAACTCGGACAGAGAAGGTGGGATTTGTTTGGCAGGTTTTACTTCTGACGTGACCTCTAACCACAGCTTTCAATCTGCAAGTCATTCAGAGTTCAGATTCACTTTGTAAGGTCCTGACTCTGCCAGGTGTTGGGGACACCACAGTCAGCCTGGGGTGTCTCCAGAGACAGCTCAGAACATACATTACTCATGTGATGTGATTGTGTCTGTAAGGTTTACAAATGACAAAGCTGAAAATGAAAACGTCTGAGGTGTGGAGATGTAAAGACGTGAGCGAGCAGACTTCTGAGGAGGCCTCTCCTCACCACTAGCTAAGCCCAGCAGCTGGAGACCACATTAATGGTCCCACTGCAACCCGCTGTTTGTAGGGTTAGGGTTAGAGCAGTCAGCCTCTTAACCCCAAACTGTTTGGGTGGTTATTGGTCCTGTCACCTTTTGACTCACTGTTGGCTCAGATTTGAATCAGATGTAAAGTCCTGTACTTCTCTAGAAGCAGCACGACCACGGCTAGGAGAGAGAACGAGGAAGTGTTTTTGTGCAGGATGACGTTGACGAGACCTGTCTGTTTCTACAGTTTCCACAAACGGTGTTTTATTCATACGAATGTGGAAAGACGTCTCGCTGCAGAGCCGTGGGGACCAAGTGGGTCTGATTTTTGTGTTCAGTCTCTCTTGTCGTCTCCTGTCCGGTCTGAGGAAACACAGAGTGCAGTTCACTAGAAATTCTCAAATATTTTGTCCTGCGACCGTAAATCACGTGGAGTCGGTCATGACCTCTCAGTTGCACAGAGGAATGAAGAATTTTTGCAGGATCCGTGAATTTTTGGAAAACATTTTAGTGAGATGTGTAGAATAAAGTAATTTTGATGAACTTTCTTGACTTTCAAGGTCAGATTTGGGTTATTTTTTGTGACTGAACCACATGCCCTGTATGAGCCATTCATGTTTTAAAGTTGTTGTTTTTTATAGTTGTTGGCTCTGATAAATAGTGACAGTTGGAAAATTAAAAAACAAAAAGGAAACACGTCTTCTAACCCTGTCCGGGGGTCTTAGGCTGCAGAGGGCTGTTTTAATAGGAATTGTAAGCAGGAAAAGACGTGAGGCTCAGCTCCATATGTCAGTCTGAAATCAGTCCGTTTCAAAAACACACAAACATGGAAAACCAGTCGCAGTAGAGAAGTGATTTTAAAAACCAGTGGCTGTTGTATTCTTTATCAGGATCCTGTTATAAATGAGTTGACTTTAAATATCTAATCTTCTCCAGACATCTACAGATCTCTAATCCAGCGTACCAACAGTGAATGACGCACTTGATTTCTAACTTACAAGAATGCCGACAGCTACTGCCTGTCGCTGGCATCCAGAGGTGTAAAAATGAATAAATGCTATCACCTCCCTACAGCCTGTGTTGGCCTCAGCGTCCGTCACACTGAACCTGTTCTATGTCCCTTATCCAGGTCGTTCTCTCCTCACCAGATCCCTGCTTGTGTTGTATCTGCTCTCAGATGTGCGTCGCTTTGGATAGAAGCTGTAGAACTGGCTAAACCTAAATATTCGTGTGCTGTACCTCATTTAACTCGGCCTTCCCAGAGAGTTGCCACTAGAGGGCAGACTTCAGTCCTGCACCTTTATAGGAACAGAAACAAGTTGCTCCACTTGTTTTTGGCCTTGGACCAGTGCAAAAGCAAATATGTGCAGTACTCTGTGTTGTTCTAGGGATGTGTAGGAGCAGAGGTAGGACCTTCATAGCAGCTTGCTATGTATGAGATTAGCATGAAGAGTTATGAAGAAACCCTCCACCTGTACACCTCCTGTATGAGTGAGTGGCCAACCATCAGAAGGTCACGTTTAGCCGGCATGTTCCCTCAGCATGTCCTAGAGAGAACAAAGAGTACCTACTCCTTCCATGTGACTATGACAAATATAACAGCCTTTTCCTCTGACCGTGTTGTGTTCAGGATCAGGAGGCGCCGGCTCTGTCGCAGGCAGAGTTGAAGAAACAGTCCATGCAGGAGGTCCGGCGCAGCCTGCCCATCTTCCCCTACAGAGAAGACCTGCTGGCTGCCATCCACGAGCACCAGATCCTGGTCATCGAGGGAGAGACGGGCTCAGGAAAGACCACTCAGATCCCTCAGTACCTCCTAGAAGATGTGAGTGCAGAAACTAACATGAGCATCATTTATGTTAAACATACTGAACTCGCTGTACACATGACTGCATAGTAATAAAATAACATGTCCAGACTGGTCTCAGTCATTTATTAGCCTCTGCAGATGAGCATTCCTCCTCTTATTGACATACATGTGAGGTCCTGTGCTAATCTGGTCACTGGTTGACAGGATTTCTAAGGAAGAAACTCTGACTTAAAGCCACACGGAAGTGATTTATACAACATTTGAATCAGGATTTTACTGTTTGACAAGCTTATCTGCTTTCTTGCAGAAGGTCAGATCAAAGAAATGCCGCCACTCCCTTATGTGCAGTAAATACTGTATAAGTACAGCTAGCATCCCAGTTTAGCATAGCATGAAGACGTAAAACAGGGGAAACTGCTAACAAGGCTAAGTTTAAAGTAGGAGCATCAATATGCCTTTGTCCGACGGAATTCCCATTGGCTGAACAATCTCCAGTGTAGTTAAAATAAAGTGTTGTGTCACATCAGCAGCCTTCTGGGATTACTCTGTTGTTTGGCAGTCGGAGGAGGACAGACGACCTGTGAACACCTCTGTGTTTTCACAGCTCTGAACTGAACCCAGTGGAGACGCTACCTCTGGCTGGTTTATTGTTGATAGGATGTTTACTTGAGATCTGCTCCAGACTCGATGTCAGCATGTCAGAGGAGTCGTCAGGTGTCTTCAGTCACGGCTCCATGTTGTTCAAATGACTGGCTACGCTGTTGAGTACAAACTTTGCAAACATCACAACTCAACACCAACATGGCAGATCATCTACGAACAGCCGCTAACGTGTCTCTGTCATAGGTCTAGTCTGGTAGTAGCTGTTGTGCTGGGTCCCCAGTAGACAGAGGCTCAGGCGAGCAGGTGGAGAGGCTTCAGTGCACCGTGGAGCATTCAGGTCATCCACAGATAACGTGCAGGTCGCTTAAATTTAATTCTTTTAAGTTGACTACAGCCTAAGTTTGAAGGCCACAGTCTGCCTACAAGCACCTCTAAAGCTATTTCTCTGCTGGTTGATGGTGAGACTTCAGAGAATTTCTGTTAGTGGTGAAATAGTCCAGGACATGAC